>NC_057934.1:70382254-70403155 GCF_018555375.3 Anguilla rostrata
GTCCTGAGGTAATAATATATCTAACTGTAAAGAATTGTTTTTATTTTTTGTTGTTTGCTTTTTACATTAGAAAGAGCATGCAGTATCATGGTGAGACGAAACTAGATCTAAATCTCAGACAATGGAGAAAGAGAAGGGAAAACAAGTATGTGAATAAGGAGAAAAAAAAACTGGCAGGACAAACTGTCCCCAGTTATCACAGGTCAGTGCATCCATTCAAAATTAAGCTGTTTCTAAAACAGGTTAAACGCATTTTAATGGCAGTAGATTAAATGTCATCGACATGCCACAGCTTTTTGTCAGTAAGCAATTTAATCCCTCTGACACTTTTCTGAAAACAAGGCTCACAATAACAGTTTGCTTCCAGACCCGGACCGAGTAGTTATTTCTTTACCCTTCTTAGACACCTGGGGCTTGGGGATTACTGAGCTAGTTTGTACTGAGCGGTGCAACTGCACTGAGTAAAACCCGGAACCCTCCCAAATCTGGAACGTGGACTGAAGTAAAGAGAGCTGTTTAAAATTTCTGCAGATTTCAGACAATTTTGAAAGTTTTGTTTTAGTATATGTGTTTTCTTATTACATCTTTTTATTGACGTTATTTTTTATTTTTTCATTATTATTATTATCTTTTTTTCTCAGCATTCTTAGAGGTAGTAATTGTAATAGTGTAATATTCATAATAATAATCATTATATCACTCTTTTTTTTTTGTCCTTACCTCACAGAGAGACAGGTGGAGCTGTTTGAGGTCCAGGTGGAGCAGGTTCCCAAGGAGGGGCAGGGGTCTGGGTCCCGGTGGGTCTTTTCCCTGCCCAGGGGTGGAAGACAGCAGGTAGAGCAGAAACAGCACCAGCACCACCCCTAGAAGTGTCAAAAGTGGGGGCATCTGGGGTAAAAGCCCATCCAACATAGCTCCTTCTGAACTGATCAGCCCCAAGCACAAAATAGATGGACAGGGAGGGCGAGAGTGAAAGTGAGAGGGAGAGGGAGAAAGAGACAAAACAGACAAAATTGCAGTGGTAGCAGAGGTAGTATTTTCTCTAATTTGTCAGAGAACGAGGGAGAAAGAAAGAGTGAAAGGGGTATTTTAATAGCAGCAATAGCAGAGCTTTGCGTTTTCTCCTGTTTTTGAGAGATGGGTGGAGGGAGAGAAATAGAATCGACAGCGTCAACACTCCAGAGCAATAACGCCTGTCTCAACAACAAGGATCCTCCTCGTCCTTCGGGGAACTTCAGAGTCTCAGCCAAGGGGAAAAAACACAACTCCCTTGTTTCACAGGCCAGTGGGCAGGGCCAAAGCTGACAAGCTGTCTCCCGAACTGCAACCGAACAGATCATAATTAGAGGTGATCCGTTTACCTTAAAAACTGGTGGTGGGTTGGGCAGTGGAATGTCACCTAGCTAATCCACAAATCTACAAAACAAGTTTTCGCGCCAACATATACAGTAAACTTCAGGCTTAAATGCTGTCAGTTATGAATCCTGTGGCGAACATTATCTTGCAAAACACTGTCATGCATCACGCGCTCGCAACTTCCTATTCCAAATAGTGCATTTGGCATTGAGCAGACGCAATGAAATACATTTTGTTAGATCATTTCAGCGGATAATTTCCCAAGCAAGAAGTGTAATTAGGCAACGGGTATTAGGTCATATTTCACAGCGTGGCAGCATTACTTGATTGAGTAATTCCTAAATTTACATTGTTTAAATAGTAAATTCCCTAAGGTGTTCAATTTCAACAGTGAAAAGCTGCCATATGAATTACATTTATTTAGCAGACGCTTTTATCCAAAGCGACGTACAAAAGTGTATATCGTGGTCATTGTAACAACTACAAAACACAGGTTCAATAAGGTACAATACTCATTTCATACAGCTATTTATAGTCAAGAACACAGTTCAGTTCACGCACTGAACATTATTCTGACCTAACTTATTCCAAGTCAAATTTGGGGGAAGAACAAGCTACAATATTAGGACAAAAATACAAATTACAAAACGTTTGCTAATCCAAATAAGTATACCTTTTTGCATATGCTGCATCTCGTATATTCTGCTGCCACTTTTAAATTTGGTGGGGCTCAACACTTCCACTCGATTTCAACTTCGTTTGAAATAAATCGTGTTTTAGTCAGTTAAAGTACTACGCTACCCACAATCCTACAACGAGTTCCACCAATCAGAGACGTTGCCGTTACCACAGAGATGAGAATCACTCTGAAGTCACAGATTACGGCTGGAGTTCAGTCAGTACAAGCTGGAAACACGCGAAGAAGTAGTCGACGTCAACTTCTACGTGGTTGTCCAGGCAGGCTACAAGACGGTCAAACAGGCGCTGGTCAAATACGCTAAAGAGTTTGGAGACCGGGAAATTTCACCCATATTTATAGACACTCTGCAAGAGCACGGTATGTAATCCAGTCCAATCCTGTCCATCTGTTGGTTTGGCCATCTACATATACTCCGAAAAACGTAACAACTTAGAACACTTATCCATTTGGATGTAGCCAGTCTTTGAGTCTTTTCCCCACAGTGATCAAATGGCCAATAGTCTGTCTCTGGTGGGATGCTTTCAGACCCAGCTGAATAGCCCTGAAATGAAAGAGGGGGCTCCAAAGGTATGGAGGAATATTTCAGACAAAATTAAATAAATAAAATAAATACATCATGAAACGTGCACATAATTAATTGCAGCACGAAATGTATTTATTATTGTGACTGCAGTTGGTCCAGGATTGACAGAAACAGAAGGCAAGCTGATGGTGACAGGGCTGGATCCTCCATCTACTCTGGGTTCCCTCTCCCCACTCCAAAAGTCACTGTGCAGAGAGGTGTGGACGGCCATAAATCCCCCTCCTGTGTCCCGGGAGCCATCGGAGGAGGCTCCCATTTTGCCTGCGCACCCATCAGAGATTCCCATCGGGAAAGCAGGGGAGTCCACAGAAGGTTGGGGCCATGTCCTTTGTCTGACTGGAGTGAGAGGCCAGAGTTGACTTTGCCTCCTCGGGTGTGCAGTTCTGTGGGGGGGCTGGCATGAGATCCCATAGAACTGTCCCTGGTGGGGGTGGGTGGGCTGCATCTTCCTGTGAGGGGGGGGTTGTGCCCACCTAGGGTGTACAGAACTCTCGTGGCTAGGTGTTGTTCTCCAGGATACAAACCAGAGCTTGGGCCTTGCTGGGTTTCCCACCCCCCAATTCACAACATAGAACCAAACTAATAGGCACTGCCATTACAAGGTCAATACAGATTAATAAAAGGATAAACTTGACAATAACGAGGAAATGCTGCTTTCAATAGAGAATATGGGCGGCTCTTAAAAGAGCCTTTGGTAGATGCAAAACGCATTTCTGAAATACAGGTTTACCCACCAAAGCCGTACAGAGTGCGACCCTGACGCTTTAGGGCATAAACCACATCCATAGCGGTGACGGTCTTTCTCTTGGCGTGCTCGGTGTACGTGACTGCGTCGCGGATAACGTTCTCCAGAAACACCTTAAGCACTCCTCGGGTCTCTTCGTAGATGAGACCAGAAATACGCTTGACTCCTCCACGGCGAGCCAAACGACGAATAGCTGGCTTAGTGATACCTTGGATATTATCACGAAGAACTTTGCGATGACGCTTGGCGCCTCCTTTCCCAAGACCTTTCCCGCCTTTTCCTCGACCACTCATTTTCTTCACACAAGACGATATAATTTCTGTACGAGAAATAATGATCTCCAGTTGCGTAACAGCGCGTATCTATGTGCGCAAAGACGACCTGATTGAAGCCACGTATCAAGGAGGCGGTGGCTCTAGCTAAAGCCCGCCTCCCACACTCCAAGACTTCCGAGTATTAGAGCATAAAGACTTACTGCACACCGAACTAGTAGTTTGAATAAAAAAGACATGGAGGCCATATCGTCTGATTCTAAGATTATTAAAACTGGAATGCATACAAATTAATATCACAAAGCTAGGACAGAACACTAGCATCTCAGTAGCCATTCTAGTAGTCTGGGTGGACCAAGATTACGTTATTCTACATTTGGAGTGGTTAAGTGAATATAGGTATGAGGCAGGCCGTCCTGCCAAGGCGTAACTGTAACAGTGTTGTGAATTTATTATTAAACAGTATTTTAAGCGATTAAGCTCCCAAAATGTGTACAAATGAAATGTTCCAAAACAAATGAAGAATAATAACCAGTAATTTAAAAAGAAATTCCCCAACTGACACCACTCCCCCCAAAATGCTTTATTTCCACATGCGTAACAAAGACAATTATTGGAGGAAATTAAATGTTACAAAATTCACATTATTACTAAAGTAAATTACAAATTCAAAGGTGTCCATTGGGCCTTTTTTCACTACCACTTCAAAGAATGACAGAAATGCATCGAATATTCCTACTGATTTACTGGCTGCCACAAATGCGTGTATTTCAGACCATGGAAATACTATACTGGGTGGAAGTCAAAAATGTCCATAACAAGAATATTGTAGGTGGTTGCTAAAATAACTATAGATATTCCTTTCGATCATAAGGGAAATGGTTGATTGTATCCATCAAGTTTATTCCTGGCATATTTCAATCAGGTTGAACTGTCATTTCATTTCTGACGAGGGACTGGAGAGTTTCTTTTAATTCAGTCAGTTGGGTACATAAAGTGAATCCACGCAACAAAAAATACAATTTGAGACACCTACACGCTCACCGATAAGAGAGAATAACCAGTCATTCCATGAACTACACTGGAGCGTGAAATATTCTCTCCTAAACACAAATCACACAGACACACGCAATTATAACCTGGAGAGATTTGCTCAGACACATTTTAAGTGGCTCATAAGATACTTTGTGGTTTGGACAGCATCACATTTTCAGTTTGGTCATATGGTTTACCGGCCACACGTGCGATTGCAACAACCGGGGTACGATGGTTCCCAGTCCCCACATGAATGAAGTCGAATTGGTTGAAATGGTAGTTTTGCGTATTTGATACAGATTTAGTGGCTCTTAAAAGAGCCTTTGGGAGAATGGTCCTCGTGAAAGCAACAGAAATTACTTTGCCTTCACTGCTTTTTCGGTTTTCTTGGGGAGCAGAACAGCTTGGATGTTGGGCAGTACTCCGCCCTGGGCGATAGTGACGCCTCCAAGCAGTTTGTTCAGCTCTTCGTCATTACGCACTGCCAGCTGCAGATGTCTGGGAATGATGCGAGTTTTCTTGTTGTCGCGGGCCGCATTACCAGCCAGCTCCAAAATCTCAGCAGTTAGATACTCCAGCACAGCAGCTAAGTATACTGGAGCGCCAGCACCAACACGCTCAGCATAGTTTCCTTTACGTAGCAATCGGTGAACGCGACCTACTGGAAACTGCAGTCCCGCCCTCGACGAACGAGTCTTTGCTTTCGCTCTCGCCTTACCGCCAGTCTTGCCCCGTCCACTCATTTTCACTCTAGTTGTATGAGGAGAAAAAAAGAATAACACAGAATAGAGGAGTGTCCCTCTTATAGCAACACTCTATTCACCCATTGGCTGCAGTGTTAGTGGGATTTCGTCCAATAAAATAGGAGGACAATTTTCAAATGGCACTCACAGCATAGAACTGTCTCAGCGGTTCTAAAAATCGCATTGAATTTTTAATTGAAACTACAGGCATTATGAAGTTACCGCTAATCCAAAAAGCAATCACACATATCAACATATGAAACGAACATAAAAACCTCGCATTATTTCTATATGTACATCATGGTACTTTTTATGAGCAGTATGTATTTTTACTCCTTTATTCAGAAAGCATCCGTTGAACAGCAGCATTACTTGAAATGATAGTCCGGTTAATAACTATTGTATACCACATAACACGATTTCACTGCCAAGATGTATATGATGGGCCAGAAAATGTTCCGATCTATACTGTATGTGGATTTCACACGTGAATACCAGTTTATTTCCACATTAAAACCCTTAGGCTACATTAGGTTAAATGATCTAATTACGAAAAACAATTAGTAAAAGCCAACGATCACTGGGAAATGGCAGTTGCTTCTATTATGAGATGCAGCGTATTTAAACGGGGTCTTAGCTAAATTTATGCATGTAATATGTACAGTGGTATGTATATATATATCTCATAAAAAACACGTTTTCAACGTACAAAAATGCCAAGTTACTCAAAAGTATTGATATCAAAATGACGCCAAGTTACGGTACTACAAACAATATAGGCTATCTTGCCTCACCGAAATTTAATAACATGTATTCCAAAGCAATGCTACCCAGTATTTCCTCAATTCTTTCAAGTCACTTGGCCCTGTGTGTATATAAGTGTGCAGTACATGGACAGGCCAAACATATGTGTGGATGGCTTTCTCACAGTCATGATTGATTGAATAGGCATCTATATGTCCAATTTGTATTGGTAAGTATGTATTTTGGTGGCCAGCCTTTCTGTTGCGTGAATGATTGTATGTTTCTTGGTATAAATGTCTGTTCGTAAATGTGAATGTAACATGCTGCGAGGGAAATGTCCCTATGGGGATAAAGAAGTTCTCTATGTATGTATGTAAAATATGTATTTTACATGTATTTATTGTATGTTGCAAATATACAATCACTTGTACATTTAGTCAAATTCAGTTCAGAAGCAAGTATAAACATATGTTTTCTGGAGAAATATGCTTCCTGTAGTGACTGACCAGCAGTTTTCTACATGAATTTCCATGTGTTCCATGAGGCGATACGAAATATTTGACACTTTGATCTGACACAACGTTTGCATGACATTGTAATATGGTAAGGTTACAAAACACAGGGCCAAGTGACTTTAAAGAATTGAGGAAATACTGGGTAGCATTGCTTTGGAATACATGTTATTAAATTTCGGTGAGGCAAGATAGCCTATATTGTTTGTAGTACCGTAACTTGGCGTCATTTTGATATCAATACTTTTGAGTAACTTGGCATTTTTGTACGTTGAAAACGTGTTTTTATGAGATATCATTTCTTTTTGCAAAGCGTTTTATTACGAGAGTGAGAAATGCGAAGTGACCCTGTAAGAAACGGTTGTGAATTATGGCTATCATTGTGTGAATTTGTACAGTCTGAAGAGCGTGTACGTTTAGCAGTTTCGGTTTGCTATATATGTAAAACAGTGGCTGTGACAAATGGTGCGGTGGCGTAATTGTAAACGCATCAGAAAAGGTTAAATATGGCAGGGTGTAGCTATGTAGGCTACTCACGGATTTGACGGGCATCCAACGAGCCTTGATTGACAAAAGAATCAGCAAGCCCGTAGAATTAGAGCTGCCTAGGTCGCAACTTGTGTACCCTTCTGTCCTGCTCCGTTGTCTGTTATTTCGTGAAGATGCACTTTTAGTGTTTGTAAGGTTTATAAGGCATTTTGATAGGCTTATCTGCAGGTAGGAATCCTCTTTGCTGTTTTGTTAAGCTAGAACCGGAAAAGTTGATAGTGGAGAATAGGAGCAGACGCATATGTCCCAGCAGGCTTTGCATATGAGAAAATAACAAGTGTGAGATAAATTAGGCGAAATGATGAAATTGCGTAGTTGAAACAACATGTTTTTTTTTTGTTAGCAGAATGGGCATGTAGGTGAAGGTTGACATGATCACAGACTATAGTGCGAAGTAAATGAAGTGACCATGAGCGAGCTTAGTTTCCTTATCAAACGGTACGTATAACAGTCTGTATTTAACATTCGTTGTTGAAGTGGAGGGTTAAATAACGTGTGCAATCTATCGCACGAATGTGTTTTTCTCATGTTCAGTGCTAGTAGTTATACTTATGAGTGAATCATGATTTTAAATGTAATGTTTTAATGCGGAGTTGCAGAACGTACAGACGTAGTAATTGTTTGTAGCCTATGTGGCTAGATAGAGAACAGGGCGAGGTAACATGAATGTAGAAACGTGGCGTTTGCTGATATGAAGGTTTTGTACGGTAGCCAAGTGAAGAAATATAGTTAGTGGAAATGGCAGAGTGGTGAACTGGTGTAACTTTTTAATAAAAGGAATACATTTGCGTCATGAAATGCATATGGGTGGCCGTGAGTGAGTTTTGGTAAAGCAAATGTAAGCGTAAGAAAATGTTAGTGTAAAAGAGGAAATGATCTGCCTGAGGGCGAGTCGGGATTCAAGCTCTCCACCGGAGGTTTACCAGCCCGTGATTTCGTTAGTGCAGCACCATGCCGTAGCTATGCAGTGAGTGAAATATCATTAGCAAACCTGCCGGTGGTTTTAAAAAAGAACACAGGCCAGTAAGCACAGAAGAGCTCCCGTTGAATCCATATGGCTTAGCAATATTGTAGCCGGTTAATAACTGAACGTACAGACGGTAAGTCATAATGCATATGGCTTAGCAATATTGTAGCCGGTTAATAACTGAACGGTGAACGGCGGGTAGATATGGTGCAAAAGCAATAATTGATAAGTAGTAGACAATAATTGGTGAGGGTCGAAGCAGGTTAAGGAAACGTGTTCCTTGCTGGGTTTGAACCTGAGACCCCATGTTCCCAAGACTGTAACCTTGCCCACTAGGCCACAGGCAGACTAGCTGTTTATAATGCGGAGTTGCAGAACATACATACGTAGTAATTGTTTGTAGCCTATGTGACTAAATAGAGAACATGGCGAGGTAACATGAATGTACAAACGTGGCGTTTGCTGATAAGAAGGTTTTGTACGGTAGCCAAGTGAAGAAATATAGTTCGTAGAAATGGCACAGCGGTGAACTGGTGTAACTTTTTAATAAAAGGAATACATTTGCCGTCATGAAATGCATATGGGTGGCCGTGAGTGAGTTTTGGTAAAGGAAATATAACCGTAAGAAAACGTTTGTATAAAAGAGGAAATGGTCTGCCTGAGGGCGAGTCGGGATTCAAGCCTTAAACCGGAGGTTTACCAGTCTGTGACTTCGTTAGTGCAGCACCATGCCATAGCTATGCAATGCGTGAAATATCATTAGCAAACCTGCCGGTGGTTTTAAAGATCACAGGCCAGTAAACACAGATTAGCTCCCGTTGAATCCATATGGCTTAGCAATAGTGTAGCCGGTTAATAACTGAACGATGAACGGCAGGTAGATATGGTGCAAAAGCAATAATTGATAAGTAGTAGACAATAATTTGTGAGGGTCGAAGCAGGTTAAAGAAACATGTCCGTAGCTGGGCTTGAACCTACGAGCCCATGTTCTCAAGACTGTAACCTTGCCCACTAGGCCACAGGCGGACTCGCTATTTAACCTGCAAATGTTTCAGAGTAGAAAGGTATCGGTATTTTGCGTGTGTATGCGCGTTTTTGATTGGGTCGTGTACGTGAAGATTTGGCTGGTGTCAGTGAAATGTCCAATGGGGAGACATGTTGTTAGTGGGAAAGGCGGCAGGAAAAATAAGAATGAGAAGAAGAAAGAGAAGAAGAAGGAGAAAACGCAAAATCCCCTTAGTTTGGGGCTTTATTGTGTGGACATGTGAAGTTGTTTATGAGTTCTGTTTGTTGAAATGGGGTCAGAATGTACAGAATTTAATGTTTTTAAGGGCTGAGTGTCTGTGCTGTTGTGGTTATTTCTGTGGGGAACCCTGAAAAGTGCCAAACTCTCTGTGCTGTATAGGTATGGGGGCATGCCCCCGCCAAGGCGTAACTTGGCGGGATGGCATACCTGCCATCCCAATATACACACACACACATTAGAATATATATTATACAAAGGTTCGGGTGCCTCTCGTCGTATTGCACATAGTGCTGAATCCAAGAGAAAACCGCAGCACAACCTCTGCAGGTCCGAACAACCCGGAAGCACGGCTTTTCAAAGCTCCGTTGGATTCACTCGAGGTTCGGTTACATTGTTACATTGACCTGCATTAAAGCGACTGTCAAATGACGGCGGCACTTTCATAACGTTTTGGACGAACGCATGTACGCACGCACACATCAATAATGGACTGAAGTTCAATTCAATTAAAATGATTTTTGCCTCCCGTGACAGTGTGGGTGGCTCTTAAAAGAGCCTTTGGGTTAAGATCCGTTGCACGTCAGTTTACTTTGAGCTGGTATACTTTGTGACGGCCTTGGTGCCCTCAGACACTGCGTGTTTGGCCAACTCTCCTGGCAACAGAAGGCGCACAGCGGTCTGAATCTCCCTTGAAGTGATGGTAGAACGCTTGTTGTAGTGAGCCAGACGGGAAGATTCACCAGCAATACGCTCAAAAATATCATTAACGAAGGAGTTCATGATACCCATTGCTTTCGAAGAAATGCCAGTATCAGGATGCACTTGCTTCAGGACCTTGTATACGTAGATGGCGTAGCTCTCCTTCCTTGACTTTCTGCGCTTCTTTCCTCCCTTCGCAGCGGTCTTGGTGACCGCTTTCTTAGAGCCCTTCTTGGGCGCGGATTTCGCTGGCTCAGGCATGCTCGCAAATTCAAAAACCAAGTGATACTGGCTCATCCGTTCTCCTTCTATATAAACGGCCCGTATGCAAATATTCAGACCCGGTTTAAGATGACGTCAGACAATTCTCATTGGAGGCCGCTAGTATGCCAGCGTTTGTTGGCTGATTATTCAAATTCTATTGGCTGAATTTCGCGGGCTTCAAAACCATTGAGCAAATTTTAGACAAAGGATTTTTTTTACGTCTCCCGCATTTTTCTCGTAATCGCACAGAGAAGCAGGAATTCCTTGAGCAAATCCGTGGCAATCGGATAGGCTACATTGAGCCAATTACTACCCCACCAAATTTAAAAGTGGCAGCAGAATATACGAGATGCAGCATATGCAAAAAAGGTATACTTATTTGGATTAGCAAACTTTTTGTAATTTGTATTTTTGTCCTAATATTGTAGCTTGTTCTTCCCCCAAGTTTGACTTGGAATAAGTTAGGTCAGAATAATGTTCAGTGCGTGAACTGAACTGTGTTCTTGACTATAAATAGCTGTACAAAATGAGTATTGTACCTTACTGAATCTGTGTTTTGTTGTTGTTACAATGACCACGATATACACTTTTGTACGTTGCTTTGGATAAAAGCGTCTGCTAAATAAATATAATGTAATTCATATGGCAGGTTTTCACTGTTGAAATTGAACACCTTAGGGCATTTACTATTTAAACAATGTAAATTTAGGAATTACTCAATCAAGTAATGCTGCCACGCTGTGAAATATGACCTAATACCCGTTGCCTAATTACACTTCTTGCTTGGGAAATTATCCGCTGAAATGATCAAAATGTATTTCATTGCGTCTGCTCAATGCCAAATGCACTATTTGGAATAGGAAGTTGCGAGCGCGTGATGCATGACAGTGTTTTGCAAGATAATGTTCGCCACAGGATTCATAACTGACAGCATTTAAGCCTGAAGTTTACTGTATATGTTGGCGTGAAAACTTGTTTTGTAGATTTGTGGATTAGCTAGGGGACATTCCACTGCCTTAGCCCAACCCACCACCAGTTTTTAAGGTAAACGGATCACCACTAATTATGATCTGTTCGGTTGCAGTTCGGGAGACAGCTTGTGATTTGTCAGCTTTGGCCCTGCCCACTGGCCTGTGAAACAAGGAAGTTGTGTTTTTTTCCCTTGGCTGAGACTCTGAAGTTCCCCGAAGGACGAGGAGGATCCTTGTTGTTGAGACAGGCGTTATTGCTCTGGAGTGTTGACGCTGTCGATTCTATTTCTCTCCCTCCACCCATCTCTCAAAAATAGGAGAAAACGCAAAGCTCTGCTATTGCTGCTATTAAAATCCCCCTTTCACTCTTTCTTTCTCCCTCGTTCTCTGACAAATTAGAGAAAATACTACCTCTGCTACCACTGCAATTTTGTCTGTTTTGTCTCTTTCTTCCTCTCCCTCTCACATTCGCTCTCGCCCTCCCTGTCCATCTATTTTGTGCTTGGGGCTGATCAGTTCAGAAGGAGCTATGTTGGCGGGGCTTTTACCCCAGATGCCCCCACTTTTGACCCTTCTAGGGGTGGTGCTGGTGCTGTTTCTGCTCTACCTGCTGTCTTCCACCCCTGGGCAGGGAAAAGACCCACCGGGACCCAGACCCCTGCCCCTCCTTGGGAACCTGCTCCACCTGGACCTCAAACGGCTCCACCTGTCTCTCTGTGAGGTAAGGACAAAAAAAAAAGAGATTTATAATGATTATTATTATGAATATTACACTATTACAATTACTACCTCTAAGAATGCTGAGAAAAAAAAGATAATAATAATAATGAAAAAATAAAAAATAACGTCAATAAAAAGATGTAATAATAAAACACATATACTAAAACGAAACTTTCAAAATTGTCTGAAATCTGCAGAAATTTTAAACAGCTCTCTTTACTTCAGTCCACGTTCCAGATTTGGGAGGGTTCCGGGTTTTACTCAGTACAAACTAGCTCAGTAATCCCCAAGCTCCAGGTGTCTAAGAAGGGTAAAGAAATAACTACTTGGTCCGGGTCTGGAAGCAAGCTGTTATTGTGAGCCATGTTTTCAGAAAAGTGTCGGAGAGATTAACCCTCCTGTTCATTTTTCAGGTAAACAAAAAAATCCTAATAAACAATTTAGTGCAATGGTGTTATTCACCTCTCACAGATCATGGTTTCATTAGGATAATTCACTAGTTTTTCATAAAAAATACATGTTCAAACTCTTTTTTCTGTATATTGGAAAAACCTAGATATAAAATACACTAGTTTTATATAACATTTAATTTTAAATTTGTTTTACATTTTTAAACATTTTTTTTTCATGGGGTGATGTTGCTAAATAGAGATGAGACACCTCTTCTTTTCAGGGTCAAATTGACCCGTTCACTTAAAATCAAGCCAAATTAGTCATAAGGATTTTTATTGAAAGTAATCTTTATTTATGCAATGTTTAGAATGTTTAGAGCCAGAAATGAACAAAAATGAACAAGAGATAAGCAATATGAACGAGGCGTGTGTGTGTGTGTGTGCGTGTGTATCTGTGTATCTACACAGCACATGAGGGACAAGTCGTCACGGTATGCTTTGTGCAAATGAATTTTGCACGTCGCACATGTTGTGCTCATCTTGACGTCATGCAGACCTGGCACCTTTTCCACTTCTTTCTTCCCCCAGCAGCAACCTAGAAAGATGAGGGAGATGATTACTATGTCTTTTTGCATATCCCGATTCCCTGACACGCACACATGCACGCATGCGCACACACACACACACACACTCAGGCACTGGTGTACTAGGTGCAGCTCTCTCCTGGATCTCCCTCACTGTGGCTGCAGTGGCTGGGGTCCTTGTGCTGCCTCCGTTGTATATGCGGTACCACGAGTGCCTTCCCCAGCTGCTCGTGGAAGATGCGCCTCTTGTACAGATTTGACACATTCCACTCAGGAAAAATCTCTGTCCAGATGATGAACGCATTGTAGGCCGATACATCAATTATGTTATAAAAGATGCCTAAAGGCCAGCACGCAGTCATTCGCTTGGTGCTGTAGGAACCCATTACTTTGTCCAAGTTGTTCCACCCCCCCCCTTCGGTGGCATTGTAATCTAGGATCATGCTTGGTTTCTGGTCCTCTCTGGTGCTGATTTCGGCATTTTTATGGAGAGTGCTCATGAGACACTAGGGCTGTGGTGTCTGTGAAGACGAACTTGGACAATTGAAGGGCCCTATACTTGATCACCAACAGTTCGGCATATCTGCACTTTCTCGCACTTTACAGGTGAGGTAGGGATAATGGATAATAAGGAGAAAGAGTGTTTGTATGTATGTGTGTATTTGTGTGTGTTAGATTGGGGTGAAATGTGTGTGTGTGTGTGTGTGTGTGTATCGGCATGCATTACTATCTTTGTGAGAACCAAATGTCCCCACAAGGATAGAAGGATGAGGAAAATTACGCAAGGTGGGGACCTTTTGCTGGTCCCCACAGGTTCAAAAGACTGTTTTAGGGTTAGGACTTGGGCATGTATTGGTTGGGGTTAGGGTTAGGGTTAGAGGTTACGAAATGAATGTAAGTCAATGGGAAGTCCTCACAAGTATAGGAATACAAAGATGTAAATGTGTGTCTGTATGTGCGTGTGTGCATGCGGTGTGTGTGTGTGTGTGATTGGGGTGAAATATGGTGGGAGGGAGTAGGAAATACCTTATGTCTCACATCTGCAAAGAAAGAAATGGTCTAAATTTGACACTTCTGACCCCTTTTAGCCTCCACTTTCACTGTCGGGTCAAATAGACCCAAACAGTATCTTTGTGATATAAATATGCAGGGGGGGGTTTGCAAATACATGAAATGAACCATTTTCATTTCAAATGTTGATTACACTAATTAAGGCCAGTAGAAGAAGTTTCATACTGAAAAAATACTTTTAAGTATTTTTCCTTGATTTTCGAACTTTAAAAAGGGTCAATTTGACCCGCAACATAACAGGAGGGTTAAGTTGCTTACTGACAAAAAAACTGTGGCATGTCGATGACATTTAATCTACTGCCATTAAACTGCGTTAAACCTGTTTTAGAAACAGCTTAATTTTGAATGCACTGACCTGTGATAACCGGGGACACATATCTATGGATCAGTTTGCCCTGCCAGTTTTTTTTTCTCCTTATTCATGTACTTGTTTTCCCTTCTCTTTCTCCATTGTCTGAGATTTAGATCTAGTTTCGTCTCACCATGATACTGCATGCTCTTTCTAATGTAAAAAGCAAACAACAAAAAATAAAAACAAATAAAACAATTCTTTACAGTTAGATATATTATTACAGTCCTTAAAACTATTCTTTCTACTGCTAAAAGAGTATGTATGGCTTCCGCAACAGAAACTTACACAAATACATATAAATTACCATTTAAATGACCATGTAAATCTGTTTCAGATAATCAGGCATTTAGTGCTTCAAAATATACCTAAAGAGCTAAAAGGTAGTTTTAGATGTACTTTACAATAAAAAGGTTTGTTAACTCTTCTATTGTTTGTAAATATTGAAGCAAAATAGGCCTGTATTTTGAGTTATGGTGGGGTGAGAACAATTAAAAGAGCACATTGTCCATCTATAAGTTCTATCTTCAAGAATAGAGGACTATATTACCAAAATTGATACTCAAGAAAAGTTACATATTGCACTTTAAAAGGGACACTTCTCCTAAATTAACTCAATTACCATGACAAAATAGTACTTAGAATGTTTTATCTTTTTACTTAACAATATAATTTGAGCTGGGTCCACATTCAAAGCACTCTCTCTCTGTCTCTCTCACACTCAATGACAGAGTTTACATGCATTTTCCGTGCATTTTCCGTGCAAAAAAAAGGCAAAAAAAGTAAGAAAAATGGCTTTAAAGATTCTGTTCTGTTACATTCTAATTCTACTGAGAAGCATGATACAAAAATTTCCTAACTAACTTAGATGCTTGATTAATATATTTTTTATTAGCTAGTTTTATCTGTATTCATTTCTGGACACTGCAGCAGCTTGTGAGACTGCTCCTCTCGTTATAATCATAATCGTCATTAGAATGCAGCCCTCTTTGTCAGCTGTAGCAACTGTAGCCTAACTCTCAGTTTTGCTCACTACATTCACAAAACCTTGAAAATAAACACTTCCCTTTCGTTTTCATGGGAAAAAAATCACCATGTTGTAGTATGGAAATGGAGGTAGATGAATCACTCAAACATTTTAAATGCCCTAATATATATATATTTTAATTAGCGCTGTTTCGGCGATTTGCCAACAATTTGCGGCCGCGACATCTGACGGGCTTCTCCAGGTCATTATTTTAATCAGATCTATTGTACCATTATAACAGTAGGTCTAGATTTAAAAAATAAAAAAAAATAAAAAAACTAGCCTAGCACGTAGCCTACGTAGCTCAGCTGGAACAGGTTCCGCTTCGGCTCAAACAAACACTTTATTTTCAGATAACGTTACATATTTATCATATTTATTTTTTACTTGTCCGATCAGACAACTGCATGAGGCATTCCACTTGCCCGAACAGAGTTAGGATCCGCCAGTTGTCATCACCGAATGATAGTTAACGCCAGTGCTTCAGATGGGCAGGAGCTGTCGGGACTTGTATATGAGTAGCCTACCGACTCTTCTTTTGATTACCAACATTAATACAGTATGTATTTTGAGGAGTAGGTACCGGCACTTATTTGGTCCAATTAAAACACAGGTTAACACTATGGTATTTTTGTAATATTTGAAGCGTCGCTACCTACCTTTTCCTGGTCTTTCGGTGGCTGAAGAAAAAAAAGTGACGCTTTGACAGACCGTGCGACATTCGCGCGCTGCAAGTCTTCCGACCGCTTGAGAAAGGAGCAAGCACGGAGCGCGCGGCCTAGGCTCTTTTTGAAAATAAATATGTGGACGCGACAGTATGGATTTGAAAGCGCATTTAGGCAGAAATATTTTTGAAGTTTAACATTTTTTAATTTATGAATTTAATATATAGGCTGTATACAGTATATATATATATATATATATATATAATTTTTTTCTTCTTTTAAAAAAAAAAATATGGTGTCGCGGTAAGGATTTTGCCGTGGCGTCACGGCAGCACTTCTGCTTAATTTATTTTCTGTCTCTCCAGCTGTCTAAGAAATATGGATCTGTGTTCACCGTACACTTGGGGCCCAAGAAGGTGGTCGTCCTGGCAGGCTACAAGACGGTCAAACAGGCGCTGGTCAACTACGCTGAAGAGTTTGGAGACCGGGAAATTGCACCCGTGTTTACAGATGCTCTTAAAGGGCATGGTATGCAGTCCAGTCCAGTCCTGTCTGTTTGTCGATCAAAGGGCCAATAGTCTGT
Source organism: Anguilla rostrata (assembly GCF_018555375.3). Classification (NCBI taxonomy): domain Eukaryota; kingdom Metazoa; phylum Chordata; class Actinopteri; order Anguilliformes; family Anguillidae; genus Anguilla; species Anguilla rostrata. The sequence continues at coordinate 70,399,032 of NC_057934.1, forward strand.
CTCTGGTCGGATGCTTTCAGACACACTTGAATAGCCCTGAAATGCCCACTAGCAGCCTGCTGTTGCTACAGCTCTGGGGCACTGGCATTTAGCAAATCACAGAATCAGCACTAGGCTACAGCAGTGGGCTATTGGACAGTCAAGGAAAGGCATTCCAGTGGAGGATCAGCTGTTAAAATAAGTAGTTGGGGAACGGTCTGCCACCCGACCGCTCCAGTGCTTTTTAGTGATTATCACAGCATCACTAAAAGCTGGAAGAAACAGTGTTCTAGGTGCTGACCTGTCTTCTACAATTGCATTTGTTTGCACAAATGATTACAGACGGACAGATTCCAAAACTGCAGTTGTCATTTTTTTTGTTTAGCACAAGATACAAAAAATATGTATTAAATTCAGATCTTTCCGTTTATTCCCCTTGTGGCGTTCTGCCCTCTCCCAGGTGTGCTGTTCTCCAACGGAAACTCCTGGAAAGAGATGAGACGCTTCTCCCTCACCAACCTGCGCGACTTCGGAATGGGCAAGAGAGGAAGTGAGGAGAAGATCATCGAGGAATCGCGATACCTCATCGAGGTGTTTGAGAATTTTAAGGGTGAGAGACATTTATTTTTTAATATTCTGTTAACCTCCTACAGTCTGTGCTTATCCCGCTTTCACCCAGCGAGCAGCTCTCTCTAGAACATTAGTTAGAAGGAAATCGCGCTGCTAGGCGGCTGGCCGCCTTAGAGTAACCATAGCAACAGGTTATAACCGTTGATTAACAAAACCAGTAGCTGAGGTTAGATATGCGGATAAAAATCGTTTTTATCCAGCGAATGTCTTAGTTGCAACACGTCACATCTAGCTACTTTTTGTGGTCAGTGCTACAGTATTTATCAAGTTCGAAAATTTTAAGGTAGTGTATAGCGATGCGTAGGATTGGGGTGAATGACCATGTGAATGACTTGTATGAATAATCGTTAAAAGAGTGAACACCTGGTCTATAAAACTAAACCATTTGTGGAAAATAAAGTGTTCTGAGTCAAAGCAAATGGTTACAAGCAAAGTCTGCAGTGTTTAAAATTAAGGGAAATATATAGTGCAACTTAAAATGCATGTTTTCAGTCTTAACTGATGCCGGTATTGGTTGTAACAAGAAGCAGCATGAAAACAGTGACACAGAGTTTAGAATCCACTGTCCAAGAGCTTACCTGTGTGCAATTATTTTTAAGTTTGTTGGAGAGGTTGTGGAGTTAATTTGGAGGAATGTTTTTTTATCCCATAAAAAAGGGGGGTAGAAAAAAATGGTTTTATTTATTCTTTTTTGGTCTTTAGGCAAGCCATTCAACACCAGTCAGCCAGTCAATTACTCCGTCTCCAACATAATCTGCGCCATCATGTATGGCTGCCGCTTTGACTACGCTGACCCCGCCTTTCAAAAAATGGTCGACGAGGCAAATGAAAATATTCAACTTCTTGGTTCAGCTGAAATACGGGTAACTGGTACTGTTGAGCAAGTACTGTTTAGCACAATTCTGTATGAAGTTAGAAATTTTAAGCTCCGTAATTCTTCCTGAGCAAGAAGTAAAGTAATGTCGGGTCAACCTAGTGTCATAGTTAAGAGAGGCTTCAGCTAGTCATTGTTAGGCTGCGCTGGCAAGACATTATAAGCTCTAGCCAGGGTTCAGAACCTTTAAGAACCTTTTACTGGCAGCTCATCTGTGTTTAGTTCTGTTATTATCCAGGAGTTAAACATGATTTCAGGATGAATGCTGAATAATTCTGGAATTCTCTGTTGCAACTGGAAGTCTGTTTTAAAAGCTGGAATTTTGTGTTGCACATTGTTTATTCTTTTAACTGGTATACGACCCAGGTCTGCCCTCATATGGACGGCAGGTGACAGAGAGGTGACTCCAGGGATGCAATTGGCGATTTCTCAAATTAGGGAAACAGAGGGTGGGTGAGAGTTCTTTAAAAATGGTTAAAGTGTTTTGTGTTTCTGTTCCTGAGTTGTTTTGAATTTTGGGCTGGTTACTGCAGTTGTACAACATGTTCCCCTGGCTGCGCTGGTGCTGTGGCTGGTGGCTGGTAAATCGGACCCAGATTTTGAAGAACTTCGAAAAGAACATTGATGAGATTACGGGGTTGGTGAAGGGACTGAAGAACACACTCAACTCCCAGGACCTCAGGGGATTTGTGGACTCCTTCCTGGTTCGGCAGCAGGAGGTATGGAGAGGGAGAACCGGACCGGGGACTCAACTGAACCATACTCTGCGTCGTTCTTAACCACAAGCCTTCATTGCATTACAGCAGATTCACTCAGCAGAGAGCACTTATCCAGAGTCATTTACACAGTTATCGCATTCAGAATTTGTGATTGAGAAAAGTCAAAATCTACTGTTGCAGCGGTAACTTAAAATATATTCTTTATATAAGCGTTTGTGTGTGTGCGCGCGCACGCGGGTGTGTCAGGAATATATCCATGACGAGCTCTGCAATTCAAATGGCCTGTGGTGGTAAAACTATTATGAGGATTAGCATGTTGTCTTGACTCAGCTTATACAATTTCTTAATAAATGCTAAAATACACATACACGCACACACACAACAACAAAAAAAAAAAAGCAAATGAAAATTATCACAATTTGGTGGATGTTTGTTGAACATGTAAATATAAATATTGAAAGAGATGATGATACTGAATTTTCAGCTTGTTGCCGCTTCTAAAACGTTATGTATGTGGGAAATATTCTATCCTATTAGCTGCTGACCAGCAACGTGATTTTGCTCAAGCAATCAAACTTGCCGTTAATAATAGCCGGCGTTAGTGGGGGCTGTTTATTCATCTCTCTTTAAAATGTTGCATAGATTAAATTACATGTTAATGAAATTACCTACCGCGTCCGCTTCCAAACAACCAGGACAATCAACGATATTTTTCTTTGCGTGCCTGTCTATATCCTACTCCTACTACTCCTCCTGAGTTTTTTTCCTTCGGATTTTGGTTGTTTGAGCGAGTAACTGGCTAGAGGGAACCAGAGACTGTAAAAAATAGGAGGGAACACATTGGACTGGAGAAACGAAAAATGGACTGGGTTCTCGTAGTTATTTGTAAAACTTCCGGTCAAAATTATTTATTTATTTACCAAAGGTGGGTGGACGCCGCCCAATTTAACCCCTGGCTACAACCCAGATAATAAGCGTCTGCGGGCTCGATCTACACCGATTCTGTCCCGAAGTCAGCACTGCCATTCTGGAATCAGCACAGATGACCGGCGTGAAGATTCTAGCAAAAAGATAACATTAGTCATCCAGCTAACAGCTATCAAAGACAATACAGTATGTAGCAGCGGCTACCAACCGAGGAGCTAGCTGTGTGTAGGAATTTTCTGCGTGTGGTTTGTCGACAGTAGGGTAGCCATACAGCAGGGCTCAAGCAATATCTTTGGGATATCACAGTCTTCGGTATTGGCGCCAATGGGACAATTTCTCAGTCCCGATGTGTTAGATGGATTTCGCCAAGATATTAGTATCTACTTTAAAGAAGGAGCACATTTGTGTTGATGGCACCATTTTCACAATTGAAGCTATGTGAAACCAGAAGAGGCGATGCACTGGATTTGTTTACGTCCATTGGGTGATCGTTCTACGTGAAATAGGGTTTCAAAAATAGCCATAGATTCGGCATCTCTGATAAAGGGATGAGAAGGGAGTTCTGCAATCGAGGAGCCTAGCAGGTAAAACAATCTCGGATGTTAGGCTGCATTTCATGGCGGGAAGTAAAATGACTGTGTAGCATATAGTGGTAAGAGAACTGGGCTTGTAACTCTGAGGATGTATGTAAGGACTAAGTTGTGTAAGTCGCTCTGGATAAGAATGTCTGCCAAATGCCTGATGTGTAAGTGCAGAAATGACTGTTTAAAAGCTGAAACGAAATGTTATGACGGTGTCTGAATTTAAATTTGAGGGTAGCCTTTTTTCAATATATTTATTGAATAGTTTTTCAGAGTATTGTTGGCCAGTTCAAGTTTTTCTGTGTTTGCAAAAGCCTGCTAGGCATTCTGAGAAGTGACAAACAAATATTTAACATATTTCATAAATTGCTTGCAACGAATGCATTATTTATTTAATTGTTCATGTTCTGCACC
>NC_057934.1:70403254-70640754 GCF_018555375.3 Anguilla rostrata
CCTGGAAGAGCAAAGATGTTCCAATTACCTCAGACACATTTCCTTTCCTTACATCCTTCAATGGGTGGTGCTAGGTGCAAGGCAAGGAAGCAAGGTGAGAAAATAAGTAGTTGGAACATACCCCTGAAGCCTTCACTGCATGTTTCTCCAGGTAATGTCCTTTTTGATGGGTGCCATTCACAGGTATCTGTCATCTGTCACATCTGTCTATCTGGGACCACTGCCACCCTAAATCATTCCTAATCTGAGACATTTCATCGAAATGTACACATGAAGCTTCATGATTTGAAACACATGCTATTTACACCATTTGATGTATGTAAAACACCCTTCCTAAACAGGGACTTGAACTCTGGAACCACAAATTTAAAGTCTGACACTCAGTACTGACTGAGCTATCTGGGCCCCACTAAAGAAGTGCAGACAGCTAGTTCGCTAGGTTCAAAGTAAAAACTTAGTGCAATCACATTGGCCAGTGGGAATATTACTGAAACACAGCACAAGTTTGCACTGCAGACAGTAATCCTCCCTTCACTGGCCTTTGTGGGTATTTTTCACAAGGGTTATCCTTTACTTTTACATTTTAAACATTTAGCAGATGCTCTTATTTGGAGAAATCTGAAGATCTTACATACAATACATATTTCTATTTAAAGCTAGATATTGGCTGGAGCAATTCAGGTTAAGTACCTTGTGCAAAAGGTAAGATGGCATCACCACAGGTGAGAATTGAACCCACAAGTTCAAGTCTACTTCCTGAAGCTTCACAAAATGAATGTTGTGATTCAATCAGAATTAAGTACAAATATATTAAATGAATAAGAAAACATACAAAGATTATTCAAGGGAGAAAGAAGCATGAGCCTACAGAACAGTAGATGCAAAAGAAAACTTAGCAGGAATAACTGTTTGTAAACAAAAAGGTTAAAAAACAAATGTGTCCAAGAGATCCTACATAGGGCTTTTTCCTGTTTAAGTTTAACATGAGGTAGACAAGGACAGTCAATGCAGACAGGAGGTTTGTCTTTTTAAACGTTTATTTCCAAAAGTTAATACACAGTTCGCACAGTTAATTAATTATTACATGTCTGATAGTCACTCAAAACAGCTTGAGTTTTGTTGAGAGTAACATGAGGGTTTGTGTGCAGTGAATGAAGGTGCTGATTCCTTGTACCCTTTGGTTTGAATCTGAATCAGCTGAACCTATTCAATCTAGCAGCACTTATTATCAAGGCTTACAAACATTTACTGATCAAAGAAAGGTTTAGTGAAGAACAAAAGAGCTGAAGTTCACATCCATCAGCTGGAGTGGGGTTTAGGTCCGGCTCACAGCGCACAGCAGGTGGGTGGAAGGGCTGAGGGTGAACCCCACGGTCGGTGTCAGGTCCAGCTCATCCTCGGACACCCCTGGCGGTGGTGTGAAGCGGAACCTCTGCAGGAGGAAGGTGAAGAAGAGGAAGAGCTCCATCCTGGCCAGACTCTCTCCCAGACAGGCCCGTCGCCCTGCGAGGAAGAGATCATCACAGCACCAAAATACAGCTACAGGAGAGAGAGATAATCACGGCACCTAAATACAGCTACAGGAGAGAGAGAGATAATCACAGCACCTAAATACAGCTACAGGAGAGAGAGAGGGATAATCACAGCACATAAATACAGCTACAGGAACGAGAGAGATAATCATAGCACCTAAATACAGCTACAGGAGAGAGAGAGAGAGAGAGAGAGAGAGAGAGAGAGAGAGAGAGAGAGATAATCACAGCACCTAAATACAGCTACAGGAGAGAGAGAGATAATCAAAGTCCCTAAATACAGCTACAAGAGAGAGAGATAATCACAGCACCTAAATACACCTACAGGAGAAAGACAATCAAAGCACCTAAATACAGCTACAGGAGAGAGATAATCACAGCACCTAAATACAGCTACAGGAGAGAGGGACATAATCACAGTACCTACATACAGCTATAGGAGAGAGAGATAATCACAGCACCTAAATACAGCTACAGGAGAGAGATAATCACAGTACCCAAATACAGCTACAGGAGAAAGAGATAATCACAGCACCTAAATACAGCTACAGAAGAGAAAAAGATAATCACAGTAACTAAATACAGCTACAGGAGAAAGAGATAATCACAGTAACTAAATACAGGTACAGACTACTCTTAGTACAAACTGAAGCGTGTCCCTCCTCTGACTGAAAATAGCAACCTGTGGATCAGGAAGCTGACGTGTCATATCTGCTGCATTCTTGCATTGGTTCAGAGAGCTTTGCTTTGCCATGCGCTGCGCTGTGCTGTACCTGCAGAGAAGGGCATGAAGGCGTCTCTCTTGATGAAGCAGCCCTTCTCATCCAGGAAGTGGCCGGGGTTGAAGCTGTGGGGGGTCTCCCACTCCTCCTCATCCTGCAGCACTGACGTCAGGAGTGGGATCACTGTAGTTCCCTGTAACACGCATGCATGCACGCACACACACGCGCACGCAAACACCATAATTTGCACACGTGCACACACACATAGTGCCATCTGGCAGACGCTGCCACAGCATCTGATCTCGGACCAACAGACTCCCAGGCCACATCTACCATCATAAGGGTGTTGACCCCTTATGATAAGTCCAGCTATCAGTACGTAACTCCTACAATATGTACATAACTATGGATATCTGAACATAACTCCGGATATGTATACATACTGTAACTCCTGCGATCTGTAAATATCTCCTGCTGTTCAAGCGATATCACACGAGTGGGAGTGCCCGCGATTTGACCGTAGGCACGAGGCCGCCAGCTAATATGCAGTATAACAGAATGACCTTGAGCGCACCACCCCGAGTGCTCACATACAACAGTTATATAAACTAGGCTGTTCATCAAATAATGGTAGTTTGAGGCAATAAATTATGATTATCATTTATTTGGGCAATGCTATAAACAAACATTAAGGATGACTGGACTGTGTCTGTGTATGATACAGGAGATTTTGGAAAGTGGTGTACTATCTGATACGATCGGCACAATAGACTAACTAAATCTTGCCTTATTCCTCCTTCCAGGAGGATAGTTTCACGTTATGTGTTAATAAATAGCTAGCTACTGTTTGGCTGTGTTACACTAAATTTAGCAACATCGGCAGTTAGCCAGTAGGCCTGTCACCAGCTAACTTAAAAACCTTCACAGAAATGTGCGTTGCAATCAAGTCCCACTTCGCGACTGACTCCAAGCTAAGCTGCATCTCCATTTAAATCTGCTTTATGTAAACTTGGCACAGTTGTGGCACACAGCATAGCACCGAATTCAGGGACCATCTGTGGCTGGGACACAACCAGAATAAAGCTATTCCTCCATTTATTTATTTTGTTGAGGTCATGAAAGAAGTGTTTCTGGATGAAGTGCCGAAGACTGCATGTGCCAACCATCGTGAATAAACGCATCAGAAATAATCTGGTCTATGCTGTGTAGAATTGATTATGCATACATGCAATCTTTACAATTGTTTGTGATTTGGCAATTCTATGCCAGTGTCCTAATTATGCGATAAGACCTTGATAAGTATAGGTGACTTAGTGCAGGTCTAAAACACAAACCTGCACCCACACCGGCCCTATTCAGAAAAGACTGTACATAATTGAGCCCTGCAGCCATTAAACCAGACAGCTTAGGAAGAGAGGGATGGAAGGAGAAAACAAATGTGAGAGAAGAAGAGAGGAGATGAGGAGGGAGAGAGGGAAGGATACAGATTAGGCGAGGTGGGTGATAGAACCTTCTTGATGAAGTGTCCCTGGAAGGTGACGTCACAGCTGGTGGTGTGGGGAATGCTCATGGGTACAATGTTAGCCAGTCTCTGGATCTCGTGGATCACGGCGTCTGTGTAGGGCAGGTTCCTCCGGTCCTCCACCCGGGGTTCCCGGTCCCCAATGACCCGGCTCAACTCCTCCTGAACCTGGTCTGCACCCCAAGAGAGGGAGAGAGAGAGAGAGACAGTGAAAAAGCATACATTTTCTTAACAACAATCCAGGCACAACTCTGTGTGTGTGTGTGTATTTCCGCACCCTGTATGTGGGGGTACTTGGCCATCAGCAGCAGACCCCATCTCAGGGTGGTTGCAGTGGTATCCGTCCCTGCTGCAAACAGGTTGTAGATGGTAAATTTCAGGTTGTTGTTGTGGAAGTAGGAACCTGGCTGGTCTGACTCCTGAGAGAGAACAGGTACAGAACACCATAGAGACCATGAACAATAAAATAAAGAGTTGGTTGAACAAACAATTTATTAAAGATGTTGATGATGTATTTCAGCAAATGATGAATGTGTTACTTGCTTGCCACTTCTCTGAAAGCCAATGCAGGAGTTTGCAAACACAGCAAAAAGATTGAATGATTGCAAGAGTAAAACTGGCTTCCCATTCCATCCAGAGATTTATTAGCTTACTCTTCAACCGATTTCCAACAATTTTGCTAGCTGAAATATCATCTTAGCCTGCAAAAGCCTATTGGGTGCAGAATGGATAATTGTGGACGCTGTAGTTATAGAAACGATAGGCTTAGAACTCCATGAAGGTAACGCCATATTTTCGTGTTTTAATCGAAACTGAGACTTTGAACAAACTGGACAGAATAGCTACATGACAACTGTTTGAAATAATATTTGTGTGCGTGCGGCACCAGCAAGCTGCCAAAGCTGTCCGTTCAAGAGCAACAGTGTACAGGATAAAAGGATGAGAGTCTCTGCTGAGCGAATCTACTGTAATGCGATGAAGGCTTGTGGTTAAGAACGACGCAGAGTATGGTTCAGTTGAGTCCCGGTCCGGTTCTCCCTCTCCATACCTCCTGCTGCCGATCCAGGAAGGAGTCCACAAATCCCCTGAGGTCCTGGGAGTTGAGTGTGTCCCTCAGTCCCTGCACCAGTCCCATAATCTCCTCAAGGTTGTATCCGTCGTTCTTAAAAATCTGGGTCCGATTCACCAGCCACCAGCCACAGCACCAGCGCAGCCAGGGGAACATGTTGTACAGCTGCAGTAACCAGCCAAAAAACAAAAACAGCTCAGGATCAGAACTACAAAGGACAGGTGTAGGACAGGTGAATCTATGGCCTTTTCTGTCATTGGGAAGGTCCATTCAAAGTTTTCTAAGAAGAATATCAAAGTTCCTGTTGATAAGGCGACCATGAGGACATTAACTACATCACTAGTTCAGTGCCACTATGATTACACCTGCACAGCCTCATGCGATGAGTAACAAAAAGAACAAGGAGAACTCCAAAAAGCTTAAAACAAACTAATGAGGGTAGTCCTTAGAGGCATATTATGCAGCTTTTTCAAGCCTTGCTGAGGTCCTGTGTTTACAATCAAAGAAGTCTCCTCCTCCATCTTCAACCCCAACTACTCCCCCCAAGTACTCAACTTTGGCCATCTAGCTACCTAATGTACACTACATGGCCAAAGGTATGTGGACACCTGGCATGCAACGACTTTATGGATATTAATATCGAGTTGGTCCATTATTTGCTGCTATATAACAACCTCCACTCCTCCGGGAACGCTTTATACTAGACGTTGGAGCATTTCTGCAGGGATTTGCTTCCATTCAGACAAGAGCTTTAGCGAGGTCAGGGACTGATTGAGGCGGCTAGACCTGGCTCCCAGTTGGCTTTCCAATTAATCACAAAGTTGTTGGATGGGGTTGAGGTTAGGGCTCTGTGCAGGCCAGTCAAGTTCTTCCACAAAACCATTTCTATGTGGACCTTGCTTTGTGTCCCAGGGCACTGTCATGCTGAAACAGGAAATGGCCTTCCCCAAACTGCTGGGGAAGCACAGAATCATCTAGAATGACCAACACAGAACACAGTGTACTCATCTGTGGTCCAGTAACTATTTCTATTTCTCCACAGAACTGCAGAGCACATAGAGTAGGGGAGCTGTAACTGACAGTTGGAGAAAGATCTCTCTCACTGAGAAAAACTGGTGGCCTACGGGCTCCTGATGTGTCATTAAAAAAGAACTAATGTAGAGGGATAACATGAGGAACCCTGGTTGACTTAACCCACCTTACCCCTGGAATGCGGACAAAAATCTACTGTCCCACCACAAAGGACTCAAACTTATAGATCCCCAAAGACAGAACCCAGGCTACAGCTTGTAATGTCTTGGCAATGGAGCCCAGCTGTACCTGTGGCTCAAGCCTTTACCAACTAAGCCACTTGGGTCAAATGTTGTATTACCATCAAATCCAGAAAGAATTTAAAAGGTTAAAATTTCTAACTTTCTGAGGATTAGTGAACATTACCAGTATTTCAGCGGAGCCACACAGGTGGATGTTTTCACCGGTCCTGTCGACCATTTTCTGAAAGGCGGGGTCAGCGTAGTCAAAGCAGGTGCCGTAGACGATGGCGCTGATTATGTTGGAGACGCAGTAATTCACTGGCTGAGTGGTGTTGAAAGGCTCACCTAAAGAACAAAAAAAAGTTAAGAAAACCCTCCAGTTTTGTCAAGAGTTTAAAGGATAAAAGACATTCTTCCGAACTCAAGAACTTGAGGTCTCCAGCGATTAAACAAAACAATTGCACACAGGTAAGCTGTTGGACAGTGGATTCTAATCTCTGGCAGAGGATTCTAAGTTTCTAGGACCCAGTGTGCTGCTTCTTGTCACAACCAATATCTGCATCAGTTAAGTCTGAAAACATGTATTTTAAGTTAATGATAAGCACTATATTTATTTCCATAAAGGTACAGGAAACTGAAATTTGTGAATCTATTTTTTAGCATTCACAACACAATTGATGCAAAAAAATGTATTAATTAATGTGAGGGTTTCAGTCAGTCCACCAGTGATTACACTGGTTTGATTACAGCGCATTGGTTTGTGATTACAGCGCATTGTCCCTGTCAAGTATGCAAGTATTAAAATGACGTTAGCCGGCACGTGAAGTGTCTTTCTCTGACTTCCTCAGAGTGTGAATAGAGGCAGTGACTGACACTTGGGCGTGTGCTTGGGCGGACAGCACATAACTGTCTCTCCCAGATCGATAGCAGAAGTTGCAGAAATTAGTGCTGAAAAATATGACTGGCTATTTCAAAATAAAATGTTGATTGAATCCAGCCCTATATGTCTCTCTCACCCTTAAAATTCTCAAACACCTCAATGAGGGAGCGGGATTCCTCGATGATCTTCTCCTCGCTCCCCCTCTTGCCCATTCCGAAGTCGCGCAGGTTGGTGAGGGAGAAGCGTCTCATCTCCTTCCAGGAGTTTCCGTTGGAGAACAGCACACCTGGGAGAGGGCAGAACGCCACAGGGGGGGCCTTGCAGCCTTGAAATCTGTCGGTCTGAAATCATTTGTGCAAACAAATGCAAATGTGGAAGACAGTTCAGCAGTAAGACATAGGAGAAACACTCGCTAGCACCCAGCTAGCAAGCACCAATGGTTGGGCCACTGTCAGCCCTCGGTGCACCTATGTTGTAAGAATCAGCACTGAAGTGGTCGGGTGGCAGACCGTTCCCCAACTACTAATTTTAACAGCTGATCCTCCACTGGAATGCCTTTCCTTGACTGTCCAATAGCCCACTGCTGTAGTGCTGATTCTGCAACAGCAGGCTGCTAGTGGGCATTTCAGGGCTATTCAAGTGTGTCTGAAAGCATCCGACCAGAGACAGACTATTGGCCCTCTGATCAGTGTGGGGGAAAAGGTATGCTTGGACACTCAAAGACTGTGGCGATGTCCAGATGGATAAATGTTCTGGGTCACTATATTTGCTGAAGTGCACGTAGATTGTCAAACCGACAAACAGACAGGACTGGACTGGATTACATACCGTGCCCTTGCAGAGTCTCTCTAAATATGGGTGAAATTTCCCGGTCTCCAAACTCTTCAGCGTAGTTGACCAGCGCCTGTTTGACCGTCTTGTAGCCTGCCAGGACGACCACCTTCTTGGGGCCCAAGTGTATGGTGAACACAGATCCATATTTCTTAGACAGCTGGAGAGACAGAAAATAAATTAACAGGACTTCTACCGTGACAGTACCCAAGCCTTCATTTTGTTGTCAGTTGTTTTTTTTTTTTTTGTCCTGTTATTCATAAACAGAACATGAACACAAACATCCACACCACTGCTGAAAATTACAGTAAAAAGTCTTATTGGTTCTTAACAACAGACACATTTAAAAACTGCCTTTTATTTCAAACATTTTGAATGAACAGCAATAATCAGGTGCATTACAGCACAGAGACTGTTGGATACCTTCAGCTAAACTACTAAAACTCTTGATTCAGGGCTGGGTTCACGGCACACTCTGTTCCTGTTCAGTCATATCATAACAAAGTCTACTTCAGGAAACTGTGGGATTATCTTTTACCCAAGTCTCTATGTTAATCAACACACAAACATGTTTGTCCAGTCTTGCTTTCTCCAAGAAAAATACCTAAAATCATGTCAATTTTTATCCTTTACAGACAAAAAAAGATGTCCATTTATTTCCTTGCAATGGGGCCATGACAGTTCATTTCATTCTTGTTTAAGTTGTCAAGCACTGGCCAATCTCCAGTTAGTGCCAGACCACTCAGCGCAGGAGGTAAGAGCAGTTGTCTGGCAGTCGGATGGTTGCCAATTCGAGCCTCGCCCTGGGCGTGTCGAAGTGTTCCTGAGCAAGACACCTAACCCCTAAACGCTCTGGCGAATGAGAGGCATCAATTGTAAAGCGCTTTGGATTAAAGCACTATATAAATGCAGTCCATTTACCACTAATGAGGACAAACAAGAGCTCTCAAATCACCACAGTTTTAGATTCTTCGCACGGGTTGCTAGTCGAGTTCGGAGTCGGGTTTCACGAGCCATTTAATTACTTGCAATGAGAGATGTGAATTGGTAGCAGATTGTACCTGTGAGGTCTTGCGAACCTACCCTACCAATGGACCGCTCATCTCATCAGATTGCGCTATGCAGGTCGAGGCCTGGTTGAAAACCAAAGGATACTGGATCGTCTCTGGCGGCCTTCCCGTGTAAATCAAGCCAGCTATAATCACTTTTATTTATTTTTATCGAGTTGTGACCCTCCTTGTGTATCATTTATGTTCTGTATTGATGTTTCAGTTTTTATATTTTTATCTTTCTTACTGTTTCTTTCATTACATTACATTACATTATAGGCATTTCGCTGACGCTCTTATCCAGAGCGACTTACAACAGTGTAACCAAACTCAGGATCAAGTCCACTTAAGTCCATTGAACAACATGCAGATAAAAAGCCTTTACTATGATGCATACATTAAGGAGAAACAAGATAGTCTGAACCAAAATTTTTTTTTTTTTTTTTTTTTTTTTTTTTTTTTTTAATAGTTATGGGAGGGGGTTTAGGGAAGAGGAGAGAGGTACACAGAGAAGAGGTGCGTCTTGAGTTTCCGTTTGAAGGTGCTCAGACACTCTGCTGTTCTGACCTCCACTGGAAGATCGTTCCACCATCGTGGGGCCAGAACTGCAAAGAGTCGAGACCTTGTTGCTGCTCGTGTTGGGGGAGGAATCAGCCGCCCTGTAGTAGCCGATCGGAGCGATCTGGCCGGCTTGTAGGGTCTGATCATCTTCTGCAGATAACCAGGAGCTGACCCTTGACTGCTTGGAAAGCAAGCACCAGTGTCTTAAACCGGATGCGAGCTTGCACTGGTAGCCAGTGGAGGGAGATGAGGAGGGGAGTGACGTGGGAGTCACGAGGAGGTTGTAAACCAGACGTGCTGCTGCATTCTGGATGAGCTGAAGGGGTCTGGTGGCTGATGCTGGGAGGCCAGCCAGGAGGGAGTTGCAGTAGTCCAGACGTGACAGTATCATGGCCTGGACCAGGAGCTGTGTGGAATAATTGGTGAGGAGTGGTCTTATTCTGCGGATATTGTACAGGATGAACCTGCACGACCGGTGGTTGCCGCGATATTCTCAGAGAGTGACAGCCTGTTGTCCAGCACAACTCCAAGATTTCGGGCACTCTGTGAAGGGTGTAGGGGAGTGTCTCCTAAAGAAATGGGCAGATGAGAAGTGGGAGAGGTAAGAGAAGAAATATGGAGAAGTTCCGTTTTGCTTGTGTTGAGCTTGAGCTGGTGTTTGGTCATCCAGCTCTGGATGTCACTCAGGCAGGCGGATATGCGATCGGAGACCTGAGTGTCTGTGGGAGAGAAAGAGTAGAAAAGTTGAATATCATCTGCATAGAGATGATATGACATGCCATGGGCGGCAATAACAGGGCCAAGGGACCTAGTATACAGAGAAAAGAGGAGGGGACCAAGGACAGAGCCCTGAGGGACCCCAGTTGTGAGGGGACGAGGAGCTGATACTGCACCGGCCCAGGCAACCTGGAAGGAGCGGCCGGAGAGATAGGACGCAATCCAGTTGAGGGCTGGTCCGCAAATTCCCAATTCTGTCAGGGAAGACAGAAGTGTAGGATGGTCAACGGTGTCGAAGGCAGCTGAGAGGTCAAGAAGAATTAGGACAGATGAACGGGATGCTGCGTGTGCTGCGTGGAGAGACTCAGTGACGGAGAGCAGGGCAGTCTCCGTCGAGTGACCGGGTCTGAAACCAGACTGCTGAGGGTCTTGGAGGTTATGCTTAGAAAGAAAAGAGGAAAGTTGGTTAGACGCAGCACGTTCGAGAGTTTTAGATAGGAATGGAAGAAGGGATACCGGTCTGTAGTTCTGGGTGAGGCAGGGGTCCAGTGTTGGTTTCTTCAGAATGGGGGTGATGTGGGCTCTTTTGAAAGATGACGGGAAGGTGCCAGAAGTCAGGGAGGAGTTAATCAGGTGGGCGATGAAGGGGATGATCTCTGGTGAGATCAGCTGGAGGAGGGTAGAGGGGAGGGGATCAAGGGCACAGGTGGTGGGACGGTGGGAGAGCAAGAGTTGGGAGACATCAGGGAGAGAGAGTGGGGAGAAGGTGGAGAATGTGGGGGGGGTCATAGAGGGGATGGAGGGAGGGAAGGGTGGGGAGTCGGGAGGGTCAAGGGAGCTGCGGATGAGTATGACGCTTTCATTTTGCTGTAGTTAAAAAAAAATGTATTTTTAAAATTTTTATTTACTCTTTTTACCTTTGTTTTATTACTTTGCGTATTTTGTGAAACAGCTTGTTATGCATCGTTTAAAGGTACAAATAATGATTTTGGGCCTCATTCACAAAACATTTCTTAAATTATTCTTGCTTTTGTTCTTGAAAATGTTCCTGAGAAAAAACTATATTGTTATCATGATTCATGACACACGTGTGGACCTTTGTCTTTGAGCATATCCCAGGTGTATGAGATGATGAATGCTGACCGCGTGTACATTTTATGCACAATCCTGTTTATGTGACTAGCATAAGGAAAGAGCCATGAACAAATACAGATAAGAAAAAAAAAAAAGCCAAAATGTTCTTGGGAAAGGTTCTTACACACAGTTTACAATCAATCTCAAATATGATCGTACACGTTTCGTGAATTAGGCAAATTTTGTACATTATTAATATGATGTGTCATACATTTTTGGTTTATGCATGCTCTATGTCCACGTTCTCAGTAATGAATTAACTGTGGCCCTAGCAGCAGCTGATGGCGGTAAATGAGCTATCAGGTTGCCTGAACAGGTTAGCGCACTTGCGTCACTCTGAATAAGAGTTCAGGCAGATACCTGTTCAGGCAGATTCCTGAACATGTACGACCAGGGCATGTGAATGTGAGGACATGAAACAGAGAACACCTTTAAATCCATTCGTTAGAATAATGCATTCAATAATAGGTGTAGGTGCCTGCAAAAAAAAAAAGCTTTTCAGTCAAAGCTTTGCATTAAAAGTTTAAACAGTGCTTGTCCTTATCATGAGGTCGTCTGCCATTTAAATGGTCATTTATGTGTATTTGTTGAAGTTTTTGTTGCTCAAGTCAAGTCTATCTAAATACATATTCTGTCAGCTGTGGAAAGAAGAGAATGATATGTATAATTGTATAATTTTAATTGTAAACAAAATAGCAGAACGAGGAATAAAGATTTTATATTCCTGTCACGTATTGCTTCAATAATTTCAAATGTGTTTTATGTCTGTGCTATATTATCTAATTATTTTTTGGAGGTTATTTAAATTTTTTGTTATAGTATCCTCAATACCTTACCATGAAAGGTGGCATATACATTATTATTATTATTTGTAGTAGTAGTAGTAGTAGTAGCAGCAGCAGCAGCAGCAGTAGCAACTACAACTTTTTTTTTGTCCTTACCTCACAGAGAGACAGGTGGAGCTGTTTGAGGTCCAGGAGAAGCAGGTTCCCAAAGAGGGGCAGGGGTCTGGGTCCCGGTGGGTCTTTTCCCTGCCCAGGGGTGGAAGACAGCAGGTAGAGCAGAAACAGCACCAGCACCACCCCCAGGAGGGTCAAGGGTGGGGGCATCTGGGGTAAAATCCCCTCCAACATAGCTCCCTCTGATCTGGTCAGCCCCAAAACACAGGAGAGAGAGTGAGTACGGAGGAGTGTGTGAGAGATAGAAAGAGTGAGAGGAAGAGGAGAGAGAGAAATTTTAGCAGAAATTTTAATAGCAGCACCAGTAGCAGAGCTTAGCGTTTTCTCCTATTTTTTGACAGCTGGAGGTAGGGAGAGAAAGGGAGTCGACAGCATCAACACTCCCTAGTAATAACG
Source organism: Anguilla rostrata (assembly GCF_018555375.3). Taxonomy (NCBI): domain Eukaryota; kingdom Metazoa; phylum Chordata; class Actinopteri; order Anguilliformes; family Anguillidae; genus Anguilla; species Anguilla rostrata. Next base: position 70,415,880 of record NC_057934.1, read on the forward strand.
CAGCAGCCTGTTCCAACAACAGGAATCCTTCAGGGAACTGAGCAGCAGAGGGAAAAAACTTCTTAACCTCAGGCCAGTGGGTGGGACCACAGCTGACAAATCACAAACAAGCTGTGAGCATGGTCCTAAATGCGGGGATATTTCACTGGGCTGGATTGGTTCTACAGTTCTGCCGACCACCTGCCTGGGACCCAAGGGAAGTTCAAGGTGGATAAAGGAGATCTGGGGAACGGTGTAAACGACTGTGCTTTCAGCGTCCCACACCTGAACTGAGCAACACTGTGCTGTAGAGGTTTGTGAGTGCAAACTCCTTTTTTTTTTTTACCACGTTTTGTACTTTTTAAAACTGTAAAACTGCGAATGGTAAATGGGCTGCATTTATATAGCGCTTTTATCCAAAGCGCTTTACAATTGATGCTTCTCATTCACCAGAGCAGTTAGGGGTTAGGTGTCTTGCTCAGGAACACTTCGACACGCCCGGGACAGGGATCGAACCGGCAACCCTCCGACTGCCAGACAACCGCTCTTACCTCCTGAGCTATGTCGCCCCCATATGTCGCCGTGAGAGACCGCAAAGAGCGCGCACCGTGCAAATTCACCCTCAGCCGGCCCTCGGGACCGTGAATGTTACCGTGAGGAGAACCGGGTGTGTGGCACAAGTGGCCATTTTCCGCGTGCGGAGCTGACTGTGCCGTTGCCCAGCCACCGCATGCGAACGCTGAGGTTTTGCTGTTGGGGACACCGTCAGTCCAGGTTCCCTCTGTAGGAGAATTTTGAGACTCCCCATGAGTGTGATGACGTCACATGTTAAAGTTTTTTTGTTAAAGGGTATTCCTGTCAATGTTGATCAGACTGTTTCCTCCAAACTCTCAATGCTTCATGATAAAAATTATATACACTCATATATCACATGTATAACTATATACTAATATAATCAATATGTAATCCAATAACTCTATATCAGTAGTTGCAGCAAAGCTTATGGTAACGCAAGAAACCACAGTATCCACTGTAGAAAAAAGGCAAACGCAGAAGGCTTAAGAAAAATCATACTTACTCATTAAGCAGAAAACACTAATCGAATAATAATTCCAGCAGATAACACTAACCAAAAACTAATCATATATTACTAAAAATATAATCCAAAAAACTAACAAAGCGTTATTACCCAATAGAAATATGCTAGAAAACTTAGAAAACTAATACTTTACAGTGACCCCTGTGTAACCTGAATAAAAAAGAAAAAGTACAGGAGACTATAAACTCTATGAACTTGTATGTGTAAATGGAAAAATACAGAAAGCAATGACGTGTATGCATAGTGGAAAAGTACAGAGTAAGGGAAAATTGGAAAAATACAGACAGCAATGACGTGGTGTATGCGTAAGTGGGAAAGTACCACGTAAGGGAAAATTGGGGTACCTGTCCACTGATGAAGATTAATTAAAGACATCAATAGAACTAAAAATCCGTTTTGGGGCACCTGTCCACTATGATAAAAATACTTACTAATACAGTAAGAACATCATAAGGACCGAAAATCATCTTTATGCCAAAAAGGTCAAGTTGACCCACGAACAGGAAAGTGAAACTCCTTACTGTGCCAGAAAAGATCAGATGGCTGATATTTTTAGAAATGTGTTAAAGGGGGGTTGTGGGCACAAATTGTGTATAAAATGTATGCAAAACTGACAATCGAGGTTCAATTCCCCTGAATTGATCCGGCTTTGTGCACCTGTGCAATAAAGTCTAAACTTTCTGAAGAGCTTGCTGCTGTTGTGTCTTTTCCCTCCTGAAATTGTTTTCTACAGATTGGCGATTGGCGTGGAACTCTGTCGTTTCCTAGACACGACACCTCGCGTGGTTGTGTGCACCCCTCTCCTCACACCTTCTAGACATGCTGCCATAGCACAGTGCCCTGAGGCTTTCCACGTTACACTTTGGCCTCCACATTTGCAGGTGTTACTGCCCTAATTTCTACAGTGCTTTACCTTCTTCTTTCTTTTTTTTTTTTTTTTTTTTTGTCCCTGGGGCTTCTGCCCTTCCCTTGCCCTGAGTTTGGGGCCCGCTCCAGCCCTGTCCCTCTCCCTGAGTTTGAGGACCGCTCCAGCCCTGTCCCTCTCCCTGAGTTCGAGGACCGCTCCAGCCCTGTCCCTCTCCTTGAGTTTGGGGACCGCTGCAGCCCTGTCCCTCTCCCTGAGTTTAGGGACCGCTCAAACCCTGTTCCTCCACTGGTTCAAGCCCACGCCTTGACAAAACCTGGAGCCCCAGATGCATCACCCCGCCTCTCTGAACTGCATATTCTACATCCCTTCATTTGGACGTTCTACTTCACCTACTAGTATAATACTTTACATTACATTACAGGCATTTGGCAGACGCTCTTATCCAGAGCAACATACAACAAAGTGTATAACCATAACCAGGAACTGGTTTAAAAGCTAGTGTCTAAAGCTAGCTAGTCGGGTCAAGTGTAACGTTAAAGAAAAGACTCGACAGTGCGCAATATTTCACTGTATGATACGGAGCCAAGCCCTGGCCAGCAAAAAACTGTCCGGTGACCTCCAGTGAAACACTCGCAACTGTAGTTAAAATTGTAAATTTCATCAAAGGTCGCCCCACCAACAAGCGTCTATTCGCAGACTTACGCGAGGATGAAGCGCACCAAACCCTCCTCCTGCACTCAGAGGTGCACTGGCTCTCAGTGCAACAGTTTCCACTACTGCTGAAACAGTCCGAGGGCACTGTGCCTGTGTCTTTACTTGGCGAGTTCACCCGCCATATGAACTTGCTGCAAGAGGAGTTAAAATCGCGGTTTCGCTGACACACGTCTCCAAGGAATCGTGGGTTTTGGATCCCTTTATCGCCAAAATCGAGGATGTGGAATACCTGAACTGCGAATGTGAGCTTGCTGACATCCAGGCTGATTCACTGTCAAAGAAACAAGGATTCAAGAAGTTTTGGACTGCCAAGGGACCGAGCATTGCTCCACAGCTCACAGTGCATACCGCGACCAGGATGGTACTCCCATTTAGTACGACACATCTCTCAGAAGAGATGTCGTACTGAGATCTCTCAGAAACGGCCATCAGCACACTTGTTGCCATCAAAACAAAAGCACGCAACAGACTGGACGTTCACAACGACTTTAGGCTGGCTGTCACTCACATTACACCGGACATTCCATCCCTGGTTGTGGGCATGCAAGCCCAAGGTTGCCATTAAAGAAGAACAGAAAAGCACACGACACTTGTGTATGGTAGCTAGGCTATGCCCTCTCGAAATAATAATAGGCTAATAAAAAAAATGGTAATGTGGTAGGTTGGCATATTAAGCAGGTAAAATAATCGAGACTATCTGGCATGGAGCAGGCAGCAGAAAGACAAGGAGGGATTCAAGTTCAAGTACAGGTTCATTAATCAAATTCACCACAGGGTCCCAACAGACTGTCTGTTGAAGGCCTACACTTAGGCTACGTTCTAAAAAAGAAGAAAATAAAATGATGAATGTAAATATGAAATAAATATGATACATGCATAGCATTGCAAGTTATATCAGCTAATAAAGGCATAAAAAGAAAGAAATGTATCATTTTTTCTTTAATAGCCTATGGGGAAGGGCGCAAATTCCATCAGGTGTAAGTTAGGGGGGCTCTGGGGAAGAAAGGTTGGGAACCCCCGGCCTAAGGCAATGTTGAAACTGAGCTCACTTATTTCACTGCCTAGCGCCTACTAGGTTACGTTAGCAGCGTAGCAACGCTAACGTTAGCATAGCTAAAACCATAAACGCTACACAATAACGTTAGCTTCAACAGTTTGAATTCACGGTGACAACTTACCTTACCGCTCGGCAGGACCAATGGACTCCCTCTAGTTGGTATTCATTTTTGTGAAGCTGGACTCGACGATTGAGAGCAGATGGTCAAACTGCTCTCGATTCATCCTGAAGTACGCCGTGAACCGGCCATCATCCAGGTGAAGCTCCTAGTTGTTCCTCCTCATGAGGGTCTCATGTACCCAAACAGATCTCTGTCTCTCTGTGTCCAACTTGAAATTTGCGAACATCCTCTCACCCTCAATCAGAGCCAGAGCAAGTGCCCTCCGCCTGTCCATTTTTTATGTAGATGTAGTATATTTCCCTAACTATTTTTAGCTAGCTAATAAAATGTACAGATTGGTAAGTTTACTTCACAGCAAAGTAACGGTTGGGCTTATGACAGGTGATTCTGTGGTTGCCTTGCAACAAGAAAAAAAGACGCAGCAAGCAGCTCTTTTTTTTAATTGTAGGTTTTTTACAGTCTCTGGCTTCAACACAAAAAAGCAGTGCGGTGTGCTGATTCGGGCCTAAGGCTTGACCAGAGACTGTAAAAAATATGGACAAAGCTATTGTGACGTCACCCATTGCCTCTCCGTGGGTCTGTAAAACACGTTTTGAAGCTCAATGGCGGGTGCGGCTATGTTCTCGATTTGGAGCCAAAACCATAGAGTTAAGCGGTCTTGTGATTTTTACAATGTGATTGACAGTCCGGTGCGGAAAAGCCCATCAACCTGAACGAACGATTGCAGAACGAACTTGAGGCTAGCTGACTGTCTGCCGTTATGTTTTAAAATATATGATCAAATGTTTACGGAGTTTAATTTCCATCCGTGACTGTACTGTGTCATGTAATCACGTTATATGTATGACATTAATAATACAATTATGTTCAGTTATCTTCAATTTATGTTTCTCGGCAAAACGAATATGCTTAGCTAGCATATCAGCTTGCCAGTGAGCTAGGTAAACTATCCGTGGTTAGCTCACGCATTAGCAATATGAACTACAGGGGAAGAACATCGACTGCACTGATGGTCAATCAATCAGAGATGTGTAGACTACTGGTGATTTGACTAGGCTAATTTTCATATAACTGTCTGGTAGACCTGCTGTTAACCAAGCAAGTTATCGTCGTAGGTTTTCGCCACAGCCAGTTAATGAGCCATTAACTGCTACTACTCCATCGCCGTTTGTGGTGTTTACTTGCTGGGTGACCGATCGTTCGCAAGTCACTTTTTACCGAATAAAAATTAACACTGTCAGCGGTGATTAACAAATCTACCAAGTATTTTAATAACTGATCTACAGGCGTGTAAATATGACAACGCACTTTGAAGAGCAAGTTTTCCACCTGTTGCATAAAGACAAAAATAATGTACATTGAATTTCTAATAATTATTATTTTCTTGCTAGCTTCTAGCTTTGTCACATTCGTGCAGCATAGCCCAGGTAGACATTTACGGAATGTACACGACTGACAAGCCATCAAACACGTTTGACAGATGGAATATTTGCCGGTTAGGGTTAGCTAGCTAGTCAAATGGCTTGGTAGCTGAAGTTGCGAACTGTTTTAGCATAGGCTACTGGACTACCACATATAGCAAATAAGCGTTAGCTGATTACGCTTTCTGCCAACTAATTATTTGGTGAAGTGGGCTAAAGGAAATAGTAAAAATGACTCGGCTACCGCAAAACTTCAGAGGAGGATTATTTTATGGTCGTCCAGTGCAGCTGTAAATAGCACACGCTATAATGAAACCACTACAAAATGGGATGCCTGCATTTTCTGACTTCGCACAGGTGGACCGTGGTCGGAGCCGCAATGTCAAGGCCAAGAGACCTCACCTCCCACCCCAGTGACCACAGATTGTAGTCCCTACTGTCCCTACTGCTCAGTCCTCCGCAGTAATCCGGAAGTGACGCAAGCTGTACCTCATTGGTCCAGAACAAATATTGGCACTGTGCCCAAATGACGCAATAAATCATGAAATCGACCCGTGGACAGTCATAAGACGAATAAAATACATTGATATATGAATTTGTTCTTGTGAGAAAAAATTATTGACTTTGTATTTTGATCGCATTTGTACCGTAGACTTACATGGAAACCGGATATGAAAACACCTATACTGGAGCCATCCGTAGTGGCGCTAGTGAGCAACCAGGAACTACAACACCAAAAAATGAGCTTCAAAAACGAAGTCTGGTTTTGGCCGCTTGGGCTTGACTAGTATATTGATCAGTATATTGACACAAACGATTTATACTGTATACCGACCAGAAGTCAGAAAAATGAAAATAACTGATATAGTATGTCAATGTTTATGATTGTGAACATGGTGGAATAATTGAATCAGATGAGTTTTGGAAAACATTCATTGTTTAAAAATAAAAAAAGTGTACATGTTCTGACACATTAAAAATGTTTAAAATGATTAATACAATTCACACTCCATATGAATCAAACGTATTTGTACAATTGTAAAATTAGTGTTACAAGTTATGTACAAGAGGAATTCATAAACATTTATACAGGGAAAGCAAAGGAGAAAGCAACGACACATTGCAGGAAATAAGAGTTTAAGCAAATATTTACATGGCAGAGACCTTGGACTGAGCACATTCAGAGTGTTATTTCATGCATAGTTGATAAACAACATAAAATAATAAAGAGTGAAACAAAGATCCTCAACTGATGTCTGGTAAAACATACAGTCAGAAGACGAAAAATTACACAGTAGCTTGAGCACACATACACATTAAAGCCTCCACATTGGCAGTAGCACAACCGAAAAGGCCAGTACTGTTAATTTTCAGGATAGAAGTTTGCAATAGACATAATTTCTTTCTACAGTACATTCAAACAGTTTTCATATTGTTTATTTTTTTAGTTACACTAGTATCGATTTTATCATCAAAAAATACTAAGCCTTCCAACTACAAGGGAATTACTTTTCTAAAGAACAAAATTGTCAAACGTGTTATTAAAGAAAAATATTGAAAAACTTCCAAATTTCAGTCAGTGCCCTACAGTTGTGCTTACGTAAGAAAGCTCTGAGGAGCTTTAGTCTGAAGAAAAGCTGCATGTTTTTTCACCAGAGAAATTTTACTGCTGGAAATTTTAGCATATATGCTAGATTTAAACAGCTTAACTGCATGATATTGATATTAAATTATAATTGTTCATAATATTAACAGAAAGGTTTAGAAACCCAATTAAATGTATGTATGTATGTGTGTGTATGTATATATATATATAATATATATATACCGTATATATATATATATATATATATATATAATATATATAAATATTAAAGTTATATATATATATACATATATATAAAAAAGTTATGCAAAATATATATATATTATAAATGTGAGCCCAAATAGCAAATTCCAGTATGTTTAGTTCAACACCAGAAAATTCCACTAGTCTAAACACCTGTTCTCACACTGAACAGCATACAGATTAGGGATTTTAATCTGTACACTCATTAATATTAAACTTGTATTTTATATTAAAACATCTCCAACACCGATTACACTAATTTTAGGTCTTTTCACCTAAATGAATAATCTTGTGGCTATTTAAAGCACTTTTCCGAAAAAAACACTTCCCACACTGAGTACATTTGTATGGCTTTTCACCTGTATTAATTTCACTTCTGTTTCGTTGAATTTTATTCTTTTGAAAGAAATTCATTAGGCTTGGGTTTTTACTTGAATTCATTATCATGGGTGCCGTATGAATACTCAGGTGGCGATTTAAATTAAATATTCGGAAAAAACCCTTCCAACACTCGGTACATTTGTAGGGCTTTTCACCTGAATGAATTCTCATATGTGTATTTAAATTAGATTTAGCATAGAAACACTTGTCACACTGAATACATTTGTAGGGCTTTTCACCTGAATGGATTCTCATATGTGTATATAAAACAGATTTGGAATGAAAACCCTTCTCACACTGTGTACATTTGTAGGGCTTTTCAACTGTATGAATCACCTTGTGCTGATTTAAAGCTTTTTTCAGTGTAAAACAATTCCCACACTGAGTACATCTGTATGGTTTTTGACCTGAATGAATCATTTTGTGGCAATTTAAAACAGTAATTCGGGAAAAACACTTCCCACACTCAGTACATTTGTAGGGTTTTTCACCTGTATGAATCCTCTTGTGGGAAATCAAAACACTTTTCTGTGAAAAACACTTTTCACACTCCACACATTGGTAAGGTTTTTCACCAGTATGAATCCTTATGTGGGAATCTAAAGTACTTTTCCGTGAAAAACACTTCTCACACTGTGTACACCTGTATGGTTTTTCACCTGTATGAATTATATTGTGCCGATTTAAAGCTTTTTTCTGTGTAAAACACTTCCCACACTGAGTACATTTGTATGGTTTTTGACCTGAATGAATCACCTTGTGGTAATTTAAAACAGTAATTCGGGAAAAACACTTCCCACACTCAGTACATTTGTAGGGTTTTTCACCTGTATGAATCATTATGTGGATTTTTAAGTCACTTCTCTGTGAAAAACACTTCTCACACTGTGTACACCTGTATGGCTTTTCACCGGTATTAATTTCACTTTTATTTTGGCGAATAGTCTTCTTCTGAAAGAAACTCAATTGGTCTGGGTGTTTTCTTGAGTTGATCATCATGGGTGCCGTATGAATACTCAGGTGGCGATTTAAATTAAACATTCGGGAAAAACCCTTCCCACACTCAGTACATTTGTACGTTTTTTCACCCGTATGATTTCCCATGTGTGTATTTAAATCAGATTTGGAACGAAAACCCTTCTCACACTGTGTACATTTGTAGGGATTTTCACCTGTATGAATCCTCATGTGGGAATTTAAATTACTTTTCTGAGAAAAACACTCGTCACACTGTGTACACCTGTACCGCTTTTCACTCATATTAATTTTTCTTTGATTTCTCTGAATTGTCGTCTTATGAAAAACAGTCAATAGGCTTGGGTTTTTACTTGAATTAATTATCATTGGTTCAGTTATCACATTTGTTCCCTGAATATCAATATGTTTTTTCTGACTGTTTGTGCTTTTCTGTAGGGCAATTCTGGGCTGAGTATTCTCATTGTTTATATCACAGTTATGATTTAAATCCCCACATTGGGTCAGCAGATGATTAATTTCTTCATTTTTACAGTTTTGGTTTGGCTCTCTTGCACATTGCCCTGATTCAGTCTGGTCTTTGTGACCAACAGCAGCTCCATTCATCACAGTATTCATGACGTCACTCACCAAACATTCACTGGATTCATACTTGATTTGATCTGATTTAATATGAACATATTTAATATCCTGTAATTCACTGATGTGTTCTACCTTAACATATCCACCATCAACAGACTCTGTTTTAATCTGGTCGGAATGCAGATGGCTTATACATCGCAGCTGTGCACTGTCTAGGCTCTCAGTCTTAATAAGATCCCCAGGGTGGGGGGAGCCCAGATGAGTTTCTGTTTTAATCAGTGATGTGTGTGTGTGGTGTACATCACTGACCCCGCTGTGTGCTGTAACACACTCTGGCTCCAGTGTGTTGAGTCCTGGTGCAGCGCACTCTGTCTCTGACTCTGCCATGTGGACAGACTCCAGTCCACCGAGTTCCTCTTCTTTCTGTCTGATCCTGTGCTGCTCAGTGAGCTCTGGTAGTGTTGCCTCAGTATCCTGTCTCAGACAGACTCCTGCCTGCATCATACTGCTGTTCAAAGGTGTGCAGAAGTGCCGCTCCTGAAGGGAAACAGGGAAAGGGATTTAGCCTTAATCAAGCAGGCCCTACTGTAGCAGCTGACACATTTTTTACACTCTGCTGTCCTGATGATGCCTGATTGACCATAGGGGGTCACAAGGTGCATCACAATGGTGGGGGAAACCCTTCCACCCTCCCAGGGTGATATCAAGTCTCAGGTCAATTTTTACATTAAGTGATATTTACGATGAGAATGCCATGTGTGCATTTTCTGAGATCAAGAATCCGAGATGCTTAATTCAGATTCGACCAGCTTTTTTCCAGTCTGGTGTGGCTCCAGTACTTGCAAGTTCCTTCTCCCATATCAACTCTGCAGGCAATTTCTTGCAAGTTGCCTTTAGAAGAGACTTGTATATATGTGTTACTACCCTTTGAGAGTGTTTATTAGGGTCTAGCCAGTCTGCCATTGGATGTTCTGGTAATGGCACATTCAACGGAACATTGTGTGCTTTCATTGCTGATCTCAATCTCAAGTATAAAAAATAAGGGGAGCCTGATAGGTCAAAAGGAATCTATCAGACCAGCTCATTCAGTGTAAATTAATACACAAGGCATATGCCACACCATATAGATGGTTCAAAATGAAACTGATTACTTCTCCACATTGTACTATATGTCAGGGCAATGCTGTTGGCACCTTTTTACACGTTTTGGGAATGTCTAGTTGTCCAAGCATCCTGGGGTCACGTCTGTCCAATACTATGAAAATTAGTATGCATACTGTGTAGCATAATGGGTAAGGAGTTGGTCTTGTAACCTAAAGGTCACCGGTTTGATTCCCACTGCCATTGCATCCTTGAGCAAAGGTACTTAACCTGCATTGCTTCAGTATATATCCAGCTGTATAATTGCATGTAAATGCTCTGTCAAAATTGTGTAAGTTGCTCTGGATAACAACGTCTGCTAAATGCCTATAATAGTAGTGGTCTGCTTCAGTCCAGATGACTGCCCATGCCTGCTAAATGATGACTCTTCTCATAATTTTACATTGGCTCAGCGCAGACTGCTCCTGGTGGGTTTCACAGATGCAAAAAAAATAATAACAATATATATATATATATATATATATTTTTTTTTTAACTATCTTGCAATGCTGGATACATCCAGACATATTGTTGAAGAAATACTGGGTACTTTCTCAACAATATGTTGTGAATGTAGAGCGCACTTCACATCTAAATAGAGCCAAGCCCTCAACAGTGCAGGCCGGGGCAGAAATCTCTACAAAGATCAGGGATTGTCTTTCGGTTAAGCCTAATTTATAAATGTTTTTTTTATTTTTTTACAGTCCCTATACAACATGAGAAAAGTTTACTTATGTCATGAGCTACCTGATACAAAGCTACCTTATGGTAGTACTTATTACTTAATTAAGTAACAACATTAATTATTAATTAATAAAGTAATAATTAATGTTGTCTGTAGTTATATCGTTGGTTCTGTAGTGTTTTTTGGTTTGTTTGGATTTAGCCTATTATGTGTGTGTGCGTATAAATTTTTTTTTTTTTTTTAACATTGATCCCAAACAAAAAAGTCTCAGGTCAATTTTGAAAATAGTTTGCGCTTCAACCGTCAATCTGTGTACTTTTTAATGTTTTCTTCTTGCAGAGTAGAAGAACCCCCTTTCTGCAGTGCCTCGGAACATGTGCAGATTTGCATTGCCTTCATTTCAGCTTTGTTAGTCTGAGAGGAAATAAAATCGAGGAAACCAGAAAAACGCAAGACTAATGGGGTTCAGCCTAAATTATTTGGCAATTTCAGCCTAGTTTCAGCCGTGCGACAGTTATAATGTACTGAAAGTACAACGAAGTTGCAATGGATGGGTTTTACTCTGATTTCCAAGGTGCCAAGACCAGTTTATGACGACCACTGGCAATGAGGCAAGGGTATGAACTAGAAGTGGTACTGGAAACGTAAGGCATCAAATGTAACATCTATTACGGAATTTAACTGTCGGTAGACATTATTGAAATAGCGTAGGCGATATCGTGAAGGCACAAGGATGTTTCTGATGCGACCTGCTAGTAAACTGTTTACTGCCTATAGGCCAAGAAAAAAAATCGGCAGTGAACAATGTCAATATTTTCATATACATAAATGCCTAATCAAAATATGAATAGGTATGCTAAATGTGCTCCTATAGGTTAGCTACCTGGGGATACAAGGTAGATGGCAGATGGATTAACCAGATACTTTCGTGCAATTTTCGAAACATTACCTTTTTAATGATTCATTCATCGAGGCAAAACTTCTATCCCTCAGGGTTTGTCCGTTTGCTCTGAGTGTTCTTCCACCACTGAGACAGCGTCCGTAAAATTACGTGTTATTGAAAATAACTGGAGACAGCTTCCATCGAATACTGTACTAAGACTGTAAAAAATCACTCTAAACATGGGATGGGTGTATGGATAGATAGAACTATCTAACTCCCTATAGCCAGTGATCGACCTTGTTATCAAGCTGGCCAGATCACGAGAAGACGAATGAAAACCAGAGACTGAAAAATACGGACAAAGCCCGTCATCCATTGACTCTCCCTGGGTCTCTAAAACACGTTTTGCTTCAGCCTAGTCTGTATTCTCTTCACACTCCAGCACAGTAAGTGGCGGTATGCACCTAATCAGTTGGTATAAACCCGCCTGTAAATCCACTGAAGAAGAAGGGGAGGAGGAGGAAGAAGAAGAATGCCGAGAGTTAGCTTTATTACTGTGCAATTTAAGTTATACAAACGATTGGAGTTGAAGTAAGCGAGTCGTCTCCGAATAGGGGTGAGTTTTTTTGTTTGTTTGTTTTTTCCTGTCGTTGTTATAGTAGATTTGTTTATCCGCTTCACATCGTGTTGCTTTCCTTTCAGTAATGTTATATATCGATGGCATTGTACCAGATATGTTTGTAAATGTGGCAGTAGCTGCTAAATCGCGCGTGATTTTGGACTATATTTTCGAATTTTAAAATGTTTTCAAACAGGCCCAATGTTAGTTTTCAATGAGATGGTCGTGGTCATTTATAATAGATAAATACAATCGTCAATAAAATTACTGTGAGTTAAAAAGATGTCGCTAAACTTGTCAGCTACATTGTTGTTCAGTAAAAACCGAAGTCCTGACTCACTGTGGTCATTAAAAACGCCATGACACTTGTCGCAAAGAGTAGGGGGTTCCTTGGTGTCCTGGCTAAATTCCCAACCTGACAATCTCAAACTTGCCACCTAATCATCCCCTGATTTAATTGGCTAAAAAAAGTTCTCTTCCTCTCCATTTTGGCAAATGTGTGGTGAGCGTTCTGGTGCAAAATGGCTGCCATGTGTAGGTGGATATTACACATTGGTGATGTGTGTGGTGAGTTCCCACTCATCACTGTAAAGCACTATGAGCATTTGGAAAAGTGCTATGAATGCAATGCTTCATTCATTCATTCATTCATTCATTCATTCATTCATCCATTCATCCCGGCCATTGCTTATAAACTAAACGGTGCCGTGGAGTTGTGATGTGATTTGGTGAAAACAAGGCTGGAGAACTTGTAAGAGAGAAAGTATGATTTAAAAAAAAAAAAAAACAGAAATTAGGGGCTAATTAACACCAATTTAAAATGTTGCCAACATTGGAAATTTTCACAGGATAGAGACAGGAAGTTAGTAAATTACCAATTTATGGACTAAGTCACTGTAATGTCACCCATTGGTCTGACTTTGCGTGGGCTGGGTGAAAAGCTTTTAGAAGTCCGGGAAGTTCAGTTTGTCGGTGCCACAATATTGTGAAAATAGGGCCCAGGCCCTGCCCAGTAGGTCCCCTCAGTGCATGGCATTACTTTTCAGTCCTTCCTTATTCGACTTTCCTGCTCTCCCCCACTAACACTTTCCTCCTGCCCGGAAGTATGTGTGAAGGAATGAGATGAGTTTGAAGCCACTTCGCCAGTGTAGTTCTGGGCGCTTTGCTTATCTCCTCCAATATTGGGACACTGGAGGACGGGGGGACACGGAGCAAACGAGGTGGTTGTGGAGGAAAGGAGGATGCATTTTTCGAGTATCGGGAGTATCATTTGCCTTTCTGTAGCCCCCATATTGAAAAATGGAAGCTTCAGTGTAAACTGGTTTCCTGCCAGTTGGGTAGCGAAAGTGACATCCCAACTGTGTTGTAGTCTCCACTATATTCATGTCATCCTGAAGTTTCAAAAAAATATTTTTTGTACTTCTAGCATTTAAACAAAGGCATTTCAGATTATTACTTCTGCACTACCCATTCCCCCACCCCCATCATACAAAGCCACCCTTACTAAAATTTTGCTATAACAAGATTTAAAAAGATTTCACGCTATTATAGGTAGTTTTGGCAGCTTCCATTCAGGCAGTCTGCACCTCCCTACTCTTTTCACTATGACCTCCCTGCCGCCTAAGTCTCTTGTTTAAATAATCCTGTGCTACCCTAAGCATAAACTGGCTCATTGCAGCTGTACCCCTACAGTTCAGGTGCAGCTCCTCACACTTGTAGAGGTAACCCCTGTCCCAAAAGGAGTCCAGGTGCCTCATTAACCTGTCCTGCTGTTGGATGCTGTCGGCTGTGGGCGCAAGGAATTGCGTGTTATGCATTCAAACAACAAAGCGCTTCTCGTCACATTAATGCCGGTAATTAAATCAACCGGCGGTAAACTGCAATCGGAGAAACTACCTGTTTCAACCCCGACCGTGTTACGGGGGCGGGGGAGGGGTGCTACCGTGTTGCCATTAGTCGCTAGACGAGATTTTTAGTCGCTAGGGAAGTGGAAAAAGTCGCTAAATCTAGCGACAAAGACGCTAAATTGGCTACGCTGTCTTCTTTTAATTTCCGGCAGACTAGGCACAGGTAGTGCATTGCTGCCTCCCGCTGGTTAAAAACAACAACGCACTTGGTCTTTGCGAACGTAAATGATGTACGTGTTTATTTGCATATTGAGCGGGGAAGCGAGATCCGAACACAAGTGGTAGGCTACTCGAGACGCATGTGGAGAGGCATTCTGATGCCGGGTGTGAACTGGCATCCCTCTCGACTGAATCTAGACACAACCTGGATATATCTGGATACAAAGTGCAGGTCTGAACAGGGCCTCAGGGTCAAGGGCTAGGTCCAGTGTCTTCAAGGGCTGGAATTGTTTGGACGGCGCAAGCCGCCCCTGTGTGGTGTGCATGCTCCTTTCTGTGCGTGTGCCCTACTGTCACCCAACTATCTCTCCTGGCCTGCTCTGGAGTCTCCCCCCTTCCCAGCTGTGGCATGCATACAGTACCTTAAAGGATATGCTACTCAGTTCCTGGAACTCTACTATTTGTGAACTGCGGATTTCAAGAAGCTGGCCCTCGAGATCAAGGATCTTGTTCTCAAAGTAGTCCACCAGCCAGCAATGGTGGCAGATAAACTCCCCCGGAAATGGTTTTCCAGAAATACGATCATCCTGCGACCCTCACAGCTTTGGCTGCATGTTTTACCCCCAAGCTATATTGAGTTAGGGGGTATAAAGTGATTTGGGGTTTGCCTCACTGTATATTCTTATGTTTGTGCAATGTTGTTGTGTTGCTGATTATATTGTTGAGTTTCAGTTGACAGCGAGAATGTTAATGCATTCTTCATGTGTGAGCTGTTTGTTTGTTGCTGAGTTGCTGTAGACTTACATATGGGAAGTTAGTATTGATTCTGTGTTCACGTTTGGCAGACTATTCCTACTCTGTCTGAGGCTGGCAGAAATTAAGATGTGAGTCCTTGCTAATTTGATTACATTTTATTGGTAAATAGGTGGTAGGCCTAAACCTAGCACTTATGTTTTTCTGTGCTATGAAATTGGATTGTTCTAGATTTGGGAATTGTCTTGGAAAATACAAATTCCATTCTGAAAATGGAGAAACCTTCTAGAATTGCATTTTTCGGATGCTGGTCATTATTTGTTTTTGAACTGCAATTCTTGTGTATACAGCGTGTCGCCCTATAAATATGGCAAATCAGATCATTTCAAGCATAGAACATTTAAGAATGTGTCAGCTGCTGCAGTCGGACTTGTTTGATTAAGGCTAAATCCCTTCCCTGTTTCCCTTCAGGAGCTGCACTACTGCACACCTTTGAGCAGCAGTACGATGCAGGCAGGAGTCTGTCTGAGATAAGACACTGAGACAACACTACCAGAGTTTACTGAGCAGCACAGGACCAGACAGAAAGAAGAGGAACTCAGCGGAGGTGTGTCTGTCCACATGGCAGAGTCAGAGACAGAGTGTGCTGCACCAGGACTCAACACACTGGAGCCAGAGGGTGTTACAGCACACAGCGGGGTCAGTGATGTACACCACACACACACACCACTGATTAAAACAGAAACTGATCTGGGCTCCACCCACACTGGGGATCTTAAGACAGAGAACCTAGATGGTACAGAGCTGGGATATGTAACCCATCTGCATCCTGACCAAATCAAAACAGAGACTGATGATGGAGGATACCTTAAGGCGGAACACATCAGTGACCTGCTGGATATAAAATGTGTTGATATGAAATCCGACCAAATGAAGTGTGAAAAGACAATTCATAGAAATAAAGATGAAATTCATACTGGTGAAAAGCCGCACAAGGGTACACAGCGTGAAAAGCGTTCTCATACAAAATCTGATCGAAATAAACACTTGATAATTCATACAGGTGAAAAGCCATACAAGTGTACACAGTGTGTCAAGTGCTATTCCTCAGCGTCTAGTTTATATAACCACCAGAGAATTCATACAGGTGGTCAAAAGCCTTGGATGTGTGAACAGTGTGGAAAGTGCTTTTCCACAAAACATCATTTCAATACCCACCAGAGAATTCATACAGGTGAAAAGCCATACAAGTGTACACAATGTGAGAAACTTTTCAATAAAAAATCGGGGTTAAGTCGACACCTGAGAGTTCATACAGGTGAAAAACCATTCAGTTGTGCACAGTGTGGGAAGAGTTTCAATGAAAAATCTTATTTAACAATACACGAGAGAACTCACACAGGTGAGAAGCCATACAAGTGTACCCAGTGTGAGAAGAGATTCAATAGAAAATCTTATTTAAACATACACCGAAAAATTCATTCTGGTGAAAAGCCTTTTACATGTTCTCAATGTGGGAAGTGCTTTTCCACAATGTCTTTTTTAAATTGCCACAAGAAAATTCATACAAGTGAAATGCTATACAAGTGTACACAATGTGAGAAAATATTTAATACAAAATCTGCTTTAAATATACACCTGAAAATTCATACAGGTGAAAAACCATACAGTTGTACTCAGTGTGGGAAATGCTTTTCCTCAGGATCTAACTTATTTCACCACCAAAGAGTTCATACAGGTGAAAAGCCCTACAAATGCAAACAGTGTGGGAAGTGTTTAGCTCAAAAAAGTTCTTTACATTATCACAGGATGATTCATACAGGTGAAAAGCCCTACAAATGTTCTCAGTGTGGGAAGTGCTTTTTGTCTGCATCTCATTTAAAGGGCCACCAGAGAATTCATACAGGTGAAAAGCCCTACAAATGTTCTCAGTGTGGGAAGTGCTTTTTGTGTACATCTAATTTAAAGGCCCACCAGAGAATTCATACAGGTGAAAAGCCCTACAAATGTACTCAGTGTGGAAAGTGCTTTTCCAGACTAGCTCCTCTAAAGAGCCACCAGAGCATTCATATAGGTGAAAAGCCATAAAAATATAATGATTTTTGGAAGAGCTTTTCAACACCATCTCATTTTTAATATCCTCTAATGAATTCATATACAGTAGGTGAAAAGGCAAAAAAATGTACTGTGTTGCAAATGTTTTTTCCCAAACAAGTGCATGAAATTTACACTACATGCTTCGTATGAAAGAAAAACTGTACCCATGTAGTGTGCAAAGTGTTTTTGAAAAAAAGATAATTGGACTTGCCAACAGAGTGTTCATGCATGTGAAATACCCTACTTGATAATTAATACAAACATGCCTTCAGAATTTTTAGGACAAACAAATGTTTTATGGTAGTGTTATGGCTTGCACATGTATGGCTGCCACTGGAACTGGCTCAGTTTTCTTTATTGATGATGTGACCGATGACTGCAACAGTAGGATGAATTATAGACTGTACAGAAACACCTTGTCTGCTGAAATCCAACCCAAAGATCCATAAGCATCAAAACTCAGTGGCTGACCCTTCACCCTGCAGCAGGACAATGACCCCAGACATACTGTTCAAGCAACCAAGGAGCTTTTCCTGGCCTAAAAGTGGAGTGTTCTTGACTGGCCCAGTCAGTCACCCATCCTGAACCCAATTGGACATGCTTTTCACTTCCTGAGAACAAGACTGAAGAAACTGAATGCCCCCAAAAAAAAAAAAAAAAACAGGAACTGAAGATGACAGGCCTGGCAGAGCATCTCCAGGGAAGATACCCTGCATCTGGTGATATCTGTGAGTTGCAGACTTCAGGCAGTCATTGAATGTGTCGGATTTGCTACCAAGTACTAAACATGATGACTTCATTTCATGTTATGTTAATTTGTCCCATTACTTTTGCTCTCCTAATGTGGGGGGACTGTGTATTCAAAAGGACTGTAATTCCTGATATGGATGTAAATGCTTTCAAATTAAAGCATTAAGCTTAAATGTTGTATTTCAAATACAATGCACTGGACTACAGAGCCAAACCAACAAAAAATGAATTGTGTCACGGTCACAATACTTTTGTATTTAACTGTAGCTCTGATCAGTGTATGTTTTCTGTCAAACAAAACTTTAATTTTGAATAAATTTTCTGCATCTCAGGGTTTATATTTCCTGTCTATGACAGACTGAGCTGTGGGGCTGCTCAGCCCTTTATTTTAACTTTGTCCTTAAAACTGACTTTCCCAAATGTAATTCTCTGACTGTAGGAGGCTTTTCCCCTTGTGAGGTACAGGTGCTAAAAGTGGGCTAAACTAACCTAGTATTCCGTATTTCATCACTCCCACATAACTACAGGCCTATCTCCAAGCTCAGTTAATTTCCAAAATCCTCAAGAAAAGTTGTCAGCAAACAGCTATTTTAGAGGTGTTGGAAAATAATAATGTATTTAAAAATTTTCAATAAGGCTTTTGTGAACCACATTGTACTGAAAATGCTGTACTCGGGGTCACCAATGATACATGGTATGCAAATTTTGGCGATTGCTCTGTTCTGCTGTTACTGGACCATAGCACTGCTTTTAACACTTGATTATGTGTTCTTCTAGATTGGCTCAAGTAGTGGGTGGGTATATCTGGAACTGCCCGGGACTGGTTTTTTTTCCTCTTACCTTTCTCACGCAAAACTCTCTGTAACCGTTGGTGAGTTTATTTTGTTATCAGCTCTGCTAATGTGTGGTGTGCCCCAGGGATCAATTCTTTGTCCAATTTTGCTCTCACTATACATGCATCGAGTGGGACATATACGGTAATTTGCAATTTCAGGAGGATTTCTCGTCATTCCTTGGCAAACACCACCCACCTCTACCTGTCTTTTAAGCCTAATGACTTTAATTAAAATGTTTAACTGCCATTAAGAACTTAACCATTAAGGATTATGAACACTGTAAAATTGCTGTGAAATACACTACAAATAAAATTTTATTGATTGATTGTTGGTGTGCATATAAATGTGTATCGAAACACCAATTAAAATTTTCCTTTAAAGCTGTAGTGTCGTTTCAAATTTACTCGTACTACCATTTTTAAAAATCATAACTGCCTCACACACTGAGACGGTCCAGATGACATCAGGTAAGTTGTTACAGCCCGGCGGTCTAGGAGGGAGGAAGATAGGTGCGCAACATTAATAGAAATGGTGAACGTCTATGAAAACAGTGCTTTCCCCTGTAGTACATCAGCAGGCTATGGCAGCAGATGGGAGAAAGTCAAATTCACACATGCACAAAAGAGTACAGATTTATTTCCGGTTACCGTAGCCTTCCCTGCCGCCGTTGATGCTTAAAGTCCCTATCCTTTACAGTTGTCTGTCTGACCACAGGGGGCGCTCCTGTATTATGAGGTAGGTGGAAACCCTTCCTCTCCCCCTGGGTAATCCCAATTCTCAGGTTAAATTTTAACTTCAACTGCAACTTTTTGTGTGTTCTTTTTAGAGTAAAAAGCCCTTCATAAAGTGCCTCAGAACCTGTGCAGGCTTGCATTTGTGTGTTTCTCAGCACCTTTTGTCTGCAAGAACAAGACCCTGCAAAACCCAATACCTTATCCAGGAGCCTGAAGACTGGCCTGTCTATAGCAGCGTTTCCCAACCTTTTTCCTTCCGTGGCACACTTTCCAAATTTACAGAATCTCATGGCAACATACTGACGTTGATGTGACGTGCCAACAGTAGGCCTGTTCTTTCGGGGGTTTTAATTAAGCGATATGCATTTTAATGACATTTATTTTGTGAGTGGGATTTGTTCATTTCAGTTTTTTTAATTCATTTGAACATAAATTTTTTTAAAGGATTTTTCACACGGCACACCAGAGTGGTTTGAAAACGATGGTCTATAGCGTAAGGGCAATTTCCCCTTGTCCATTTATGCCTCTGTCTTGGTTTGTGAAAATCCTGTGAATCATCTTATTCAATTACTACCTAACCAGCAAAGAAAGATGACAATAAAAGATACATTTCTGAAATTATCTTAACTTGCCAACTAATTTTTGTAAAATTAATACAATACAGAAGGCAAAAATCACATTAGAAAAAATTGATGGAACTGCTTGACTTAATGTTTTGATTGGCATTTCGACACACAATTTATATGCTTACCATCGTCAGAGAAAAGTAACATTAAGCCAGTGTTGCTGATGATGATGATGATGAACGTGATTATGATGTTAAGCACAGGGTAATAATGAAGCATTGCAAGTAATTACATGTAATGGTATGCTTGTTTTTTCTACCACCTGTATAAGCATGCTGGTTGGGTCGATTCTTGCCTAGAATTAATTTTGTTTATTGTAAAGTCTGCTAATGGCCATTTTGCTCAAAGATGACAACTGATCAAAAGCACAGTCATGCATTTTGATGCGGTGATATAATGCGAACACTTAAATTAATTCCTTAAATATAATTTAGCAATTAAATCAATGCACGTAAAACATTTGCCAACAATGACAATTTACTCTTGAGAGCACACAAGTAACATTGATTCATCTGAATGTAAATTGTAAAAAATATGAGTTTCAGTCCCTTTATCCTATTTGCCATAGGAACATTTGCTAGGCTTTAATTACCACATTTACATAGCAGGAACTACAAATCTTGCTGTCCTGCAAAAGAATTGCCTTCAATATCGTGAAACAGATTCTTCAAAATGTCTCGTAATTGTATTAGATGAGTTTTATAAAAGGTATTTACCGTGTTTAACTCAGACATGTCCACCATAATTTGCATGTGTTTCTGTTTTTACTTAAGTTGGGAAAATGTGCGAAATAATTTTGTAAAAAAATTTTCAGGTTAAGACTAATTGAAAACGATTAAAACAATAACAAAAATGAATCAAATTTGTTTGTTGCACAATTAGTGTTGCCTAATGTGCAACAGAAATTAAACTGTATTCACCAATAGTGTTAATAAGAGAAAACAATGACACAGGGAAGGACATTAGAGTTTATCCAGAAATTTGCATAAAGGGCATAAAGTAAACTTTCACAATGTTAAATTATTTCATACATAATTCATGAAGAATGCTGAAAAATCAAGAGTGCAACCAAGATCCTTCACTGATATCTCTGATAAAACATACTGTCGTAAGTCTAATGCTTGGCTTTAGCTGACATACACATTACAGCACCTACAATGGCAGCAAATGAACTGAAAAGGTCAGTAGTGTAAAGTTCATTTTCAGAATACAAGTTTGCAATATACATTACAATGTTTTTTTTTTTTTTTTCTACAGCATACGTTAATTTTTTACTTTACATTGGATCTTTCAAACAAATTACTCTGGTGTTAATTTGATCATTACAAAATATCACCCTTCAATGTACAAGGAGTTACATTTTAGCATTCACACAGAACGAAACATACATGTTTAAAGAACAAAACAGTGACAAAACCCCTTGTTGTAACAGGAAAATGGCATCCCAGTCCATCCCAGTCATTATACTGTTTTTTCAGATGTCTGTCCAAAGTAAGATCAGGAAGCAGAAGCAGAGCTTTGGACTGCGCAATCGGGCTAGGCAATATGGACAAAATCAAATATCACGATATTTTTGACCAAATACCTCAATATCGATATTGTGATGATATTGTGGGGACTATTGGTACTTTCACAAAATTACACAATGAGATTTTTGATAAATAATCATCAGTAATGCCTATGTAATAACTAAGTGGGTAAAGGCAAATAATAGAACAGCTAGAACAGTCAGGTAAGTTCAGGAAATGACATCACTTTACTGTAATGCTGCCTTTAAGGTGAGGAAAAGACAACACTTACGCCATATCACGATATCACGATATACAAAATCCCAGACGATATGCATTCTCATATCACGATATCAATATAATATTGATATATTGCCCAGCCCTACTGTGAAAACTATAAACAGTGCAAAATGGTTGGCTTACCACCTTTTATTTACTCCTTGAAATGACATTAAACACCCACTAAATCAGAATTTGGAAAACACACAAAAAATAGGGTGGTTTTTCTTTAAAAATACAAAGGAACGGCTGTATTAATTCTCAGGTTGTTATTTTAAATCTGGAACGCTTCTTACTCAAGTCACATGTAAAGGAAGCTTTCGTTAAATGCTTCCCACAATGAGTACACTCAGACTCTTCATTCGTACCAGTTGTCTTTTGGTCATGAAAAGGAGATTTTTTAAAAATTTAAACATTGAGAACATTTAAAAGACTCTTCCCTTGTATGCATTCTCAGATGGTAAATAGAATGTGCTCCAAAAGCACTTCCCACACAATACTTGTATTGTGGCAGTTTAACTCACTCTTTGTGGTTTAAATTGCCACACTTTGCACACTGGAAACATTAGCAGGGCTTTTCAGCTGTGACACAGTGAGAACATGCAAATTCCACACAGAAAGGCCCCAAGCCGAGATTCAAACCCACAACTTTCTGGCTGTGAGGCGACAGTGCTATCCACTGCACCACCATGCTGCCCATGTGCAGAATAACCAAAGAAATTTTTTTTTTTTTAAATACTGTACTTTGTGTTTCTTTACTTTTCCATTTTGTTTTGTCATGCACATTTTAACACTTCTCAGTGTTCCTGTAATATGCTTCGATACGTCTTACCTCACCCTATATTAAAAAAAAAAAAAACAAACGTTGAAATTGATTCAGTCGTTTCCTTTATTTCAAGAAAATTGTTGTTTTGCAATATCCGTTTTTGAAATCTTTATGAAATTTGGTCACTGTTGATGTAGAAATTGATGTTGCAATGCTGGATACGTCTGACGCCACTGGCCAGCATAGAGGTAGTATGTAGAGTAAAAAAATGTGGCCTTTCCTGAGTTCAAACATTACAGACTCAAGTTGTCGGCTAATGGCACACCCAGCACTGGCTCATGTGGCTCTAAAATATCTGACCTGCCCCCAACGAGTGTTTCAAGCATCTTTTGAGTATAGCAAAGGATGTTGTGCCTCCCCATCGCACACTGCTCCCAGCTCAATACAGCAGCTTGTCTTTACAAAACACAACTTTAGGAAATTTGAGCAAAGCATAATAGCTGAAGATGTATTCCACCCAGGGAGTCTTTTTGATTTTTTCTTTAATTTACCTAAGCTTAGGCAAAAAAAAAACATAATGGTAAAGTGGGGTTTCAACAAAGAGGGAAGAAAAATTATTAACACACAAAAAAACAAAAAAACAGTTTAGCCTTACACTGTGTAGTTTTTAAAATGTATTTAATTAGGGGTTCACTGCATACAGTAGTTCACAATGACGACAAGGAACTATTTTTTTAAATTATGAAAGCATTATTTCAGTTTATTATAGACTTCAGTGGTGCTCAGGGGGGCGGGGCGGGGCGGGGCGGGGGGGGGGGGGGTTCATAGAGTGGGTACTATGCAGCCCAAAGTAAGAATGAGTAACTATGTTTTGATTTAGAAAAACATTGTGTCAGTTTGAAACTTGATTTGACTGTTTGTTTACCTCAGTGCAATAGAAGCCCGTTGTGGCTATATAACCTATAGATCATTATTAGTTAAATACAGCTTTAAAAAAAAATTACATGTTGTTAAACCGGATTATTATTAATGTCATTGTAAAACCACAACTTAAATGCTTTAATATCTCAACAATAGCAGTGCCAGTAATTATAATAGAAAATTCTCTGGGATTTTTGCCAGTTAATGCAGCTTCCATGTTAAACCTTCCCACACCCACTTTCGGTTGTTATCCGCATACAAATACAAATAATTATGCTGTTTAAACGAATACAGATACAAATACTGGCATCTCCCTCCATCCCTGGTGCTTTTCACCTGAATGATTGTATTAGGTGTGTAGGGGTGACATAACACAGGAGGTAAGACTGATTGTCTGGCAGTCGGAGGGTTGCCAGTTCAAACCCCGCCCTGGGCGTGTTGAAGTGTCCTTGAGCAAGACACCTAACCCCTAACTGCTCTGGCGAATGAGAGGCATCAATTGTAAAGTGCTTTGGATAAAAGCGCTATATAAATGCAGTCCATTTTACCATTTACAAATCAAATTTTGTACAAAAACACTTTCCACACTGAGAACATTTATTGGGCTTTTTTTCAGGTGGGTATTTAAATTAGATTTTATATTACAATCACTTCTCACACTGAGCTTACTTATTATTACAGACACAACATTTTCACATAGCATTTACATTGCATCCAATCATACAGCTGGATATATACTGAAGCAGTGCATACTAAGTATCTTGCTCAAGGGTTCAACAGCAGTGTCCTATCTGGGAATCGAACCTGAGACCATTAAGTTACAAGCCCAGCTCCTTACCCATTATACTACGCTGCTGCCTTTTCACCTGTATGAATTCTCAGGTGTGCATTTAAATTAGATTTTGTATGAAAACATTTCTCACACTGTGCACGCTTGTATGGCTTTTCACCTGTATCAATTCTGAGGTGTGAATTAAAATCAGGTTTTTGTACGAAAACTGTTACTGCGCTGTGTACACTTGCAGGGATTTTCACCAGAATGAAAACTTAAGTGGCTATTTAATTGAGATGTCTGGGAAAAGCCATTCCCACAATGATTACATCAGTAGGGCTTTTCACCTGTATTCATTCTCTGGTGACTGTTTAAATAAGATTTCGTATTAAAAAACTTCTCACACTGTGCACACTTGAATGGATTTTCACCTGTATGAATTCTCAGGTGGGTCTTTAAATTAGATTTTGTATTAAAGCACAGCCTGAGCTAATCTAGGACACCATGAATAATTACATTCAATATAACGTAAATACAGGAACTGGGCAGAATCAAAATCAATAGGAAAAACATGGTCGCTGTAGCTAATGAAAAATGCTCCCATTTAATCATCAAAACGTGTTATCCCCAAGCCTGTCAGAAATACGGAATTTAATCCTCAAACACATAAAAGTTACCAAAACTTGAAGTCTCGTTAGAGAGAACATATGTTGATCAGAGCTATTTTGACCAGGGAATGTGCAATGTCTGTCGGAGAGGCCATGTTGACAGTGCAACTCATGTGCGAAGTTGGAAAATAAAGAGCAATACAAACATCCTCGACTGTCAGACAAAACATACTGTCAGGTCTAAAAAATCAGCTTTAATTGACAAGAACAATTACAGCATCTACCATTGACAGTAAAAGAACTGGAAAAGTCAGTACAGTCAAGTTCATTTTCAGAAAAGTTTGCAATACACAAAACCACGTTTCTTTTCACAGAATATCCAAACAGACTGCTGTCAATTTCATAATCCCAAAATATCACGCTTCAGTCCACAAGGAATTACATTTAACATTTACATGGAATTAAAATTACATTTTCAAAAAACAGTCATAAACACTTGTTATGAAAGGAGCATCGTAGATTGATGCCCTAGTTATTGTGCTGTATTCTCAGATGTCGGAAACATGATCAGCATGTTAGAAGTACATTACAATGCGCAACTACAAACCAGCCTTTTTCTCCATGAACTCAAATGAAACACCCATCAAATAAGAATTTAGAAACCACAACAGGGTGGTTAATCAAAAAAAAAGGCACATCTGTACAAATTCTCAGGTATTGTATGAAATTTGATGGATATCTGGAACTCTTCCTACACAAATTACACCATATAAAGGATGCTTTCACAAAACACTTCCCACAATGAGTACGTCAGGCTCTACACTTGTAGGAGTTGCCTTCTGGCCATGAAAATTAGATTTTTTAAATTAACCACTAAGTACATTTGAAATACTTCCCACACTGAGTAACTGTACTACTAGCATCGAAGCAATTTAGTGCCTTTCATTGGTAAAAACAGTCCCAACACTGAAAACATTAGTCCCACACGACACATGTGCAGGGTTTTTCATTGGTGTGATGCATCTTGGGAAAAATAAATTCACATTTTTTGGGAAAAGCACTTCCCGCTCAGAGAACATGTAAAGGGCTTTTCATCTGAATGAATTCTCAGCTGGCTACTAAAAAGCATGTTGCACAATTAATAAAATTGCGTGGCTTTTCACCTCTATGAATTCCATGTTAGCACGTTAAATTGTGGAAAAGCACTCACCACAGCGTTGAGATGTTTAGGGCGTTTCCCTTAAATGAATTCTTAGGTGGCATCTTAAATTAGACACTTGGGAAAAGCACTTCCCACAATGAATACATGTGTAGGGCTTTTCACCTGTGTGAACTCTCTGGTGTGCATTAAATTGAGATTTTGTAATAAAACTCTTCTCACATTGTGTACACTTGTATGGCTTTTCACCTGTATGAATTCTCTGGTGTGCATTAAATTGAGATTTTGTAATAAAACTCTTCTCACATTGTGTACACTTGTATGGCTTTTCACCTGTATGAATTCTCTGGTGTGCATTAAATTGAGATTTTGTGATAAAACTCTTCTCACACTGTGTACACTTGTATGGCTTATCTCCTGTATGAATTCTCACATGTGTATGTAAATTATATTCTGTAGTAAAACATTTCCCGCAGTGTGTGCACTTGTTAGGCATCTCACCCGTGTGAATTCTCAGGTGGTTTCTTAAAGGACTCATTTGGGAAAAACACTTCTCACAATGAATACATTTGTATGGCTTTTCACTTCTATGAACTGTTTGGTGTTTATTTAAATCAGATTTAGTATTAAAACTCTTCTCACATTGTGTACAATTATATGGCTTTTCACCTGTATGAATTCTCCAGTGGCAATTTAAAACATACTTTGTGGAAAAGCACTTTCCACAATGTGCACACTGGTAAGGCTTCTCACCTGTATGAATTCTCAGGTGACAATTCAACTCAAATATTCGGGAAAAGCACTTCCCACAATGAATACATTTGTACGGCTTCTCACCTGTATGAATTCTCAGGTGACAATTTAAATGAGATATTCGGGAAAAGCACTTCCCACAATGGATACATTTGTAGGGCTTTTCACCTGTATGAATTCTCAGGTGGCTATTTAAATTACATATTTGGGAAAAGCACTTCCCACAATGAATACACTTGTAAGGCTTCTCATCTCTATGAATTCTCAGATGTAGATTTAAAACAAATTTGGTAGTAAAACATTTCTCACACTGTATACATTTGTAGGGCTTTTCACCTGTATGATTTCTCAGGTGTATATTTAAAGCAGATTTGGTAGTGAAACATTTCTCACACTGTGTACAATTGTATGGCTTTCCACCAGTATGAAATCCACCTTGATTTCTATGCACAGTCTTCTTTTGAAAGAGGCTTGGGTTTTTACTTGAATCAATTATGGGTTCAATTAACACATCAGTTCTCTGACAGTTTATATGTTTTCTGCTAGTGTTCGCACTTATCTGGGTGATTCTGCTTAAATTATTTTCACTGTTTATGTCACAGTCATGGTTTAAGTCCTCACATTGAGTCAGCAGGTCATGAGCTTCTTCCTTTTTACAGTTTGGGCTTGGCTCTCCTGCATATTGCCATGGTCCAGTCTGGTCTTTGTGACCAACACCAGTATTCATGAGATCACTCATTAAACGTTCACTGGATTCAATTTTAATATTAACACACTTAAAATCCTGCAAGTCACTGATGTGTTCTGGGTTATGAAATCCTCCATCATCAGCCTCCATTTTGATTTGGTCAGGATGCAGATGCGTTACATATCCCAGCTCTGTACCATCTAGGCTCTCTGTCTTAATAGGATACCCAGTGCTGCGGAAGCCCACATCAGTTTCTGTTTTAATCAGTGATGTGTGTGTATGTTGTACATCACTGACCCCGCTGTGTGCACACTCTGTCTCTGACTCTGCCATGTGGACAGGCTCCAGTCCACTGAGTTCCTCTTCTTTCAGTCTGGTCCTGTGCTGCTCAGTGAGCTCTGGTAGTGTTGTCTCAGCATCCTGTCTCAGACAGACTCCTGCCTGCATCATACTGCTGTTCAAAGGTGTGCAGAAGTACAGCTCCTGGAGGAAAAAGGGGAAGGCACTTAGCCGTAATCAAACAACGTATGTTCATAAAGGGGATCAACAAAGTGAACTTGAGGGAATTCTTCAGGTTGAGTTCTGTTAGTAGAATGAGGGGACCTAAATGGAAAATAGAAAAAGGCCATTTCCGTACAGATATTAGAAAGAATTTGTTTCACTTAGAGAGTAGTCAAGTGGAATAGCCAACCATGTCATGTAGTTGAGACAGAAACTCTGGGGATTTTCAAGACCAGGCTTAATATGGTGTTAATATGGTAGTCTGTAGGTAATCAGAGCACTAGGTACAATTTAGTCAGGAAAATGGCAAGCATTGCTGGGCTGAATGGCCTGTACTCATTGTTACGTTACGTCATGTTACATTACATTAAGTGCTACTGCAGTAGCTGACATGTTCTTTACACTCCACCGTCCTGTAGATATCGGACTGAGCACAGGTGGCACTCTACCATAATGAGGTGGGCAAAACCCATCCTCAATATCTAATTTTATGTGTCCTTGTCTCCTCGATCCCAGCCTGGCCCGGAAATCAATCGAGGTCCACCAACTTTAAGGAAATTCCAACCTGTTACATGCTCCTTGAAGGAGCCAGGAGTGAGGAGCTAGGGGACTCCCAGAGGAAGCTTGAGGCCGGAAACATGAGTGCATCCTTTGCAGAAGTATTTATTTTTTGGAATGAGTGACGTATAAATGATCAACCTGCAGTTCACCCTCTCCCCAGCGGCCACATCTGTAATTCGCGTACCTGCAAACTGACGCTTGACTGAATAAGGACGTTCAATTTGCAATATACACCTTTCCTCAATTCCTGAAGCTATTCATGGCAAAACTTCTATCCCTAATCAGGTTTTTCCCATTTGGTCTTTGAGCATTTGTCCACCACCAGGACATGGCAAATGAACTGGTGATACTAAAGCACAGCATTTCACACACTACCTTTCTTATGACTGAAAACACTACACATCAATTGGCATCAGTTTTACAACACGCATTTAAAGCTGTAACCTTACCGAGCAGATATAAGCTGACAAAAACTGAAACTTTACGGTACAGCCGTTAAATTATAGGCTTTCAGTGAGTACGCCAGAAGAAGTGAAACAGAATGTAAAATAAACTCAAACATATACAACTGTTTCAATGAAGTCATTCAATGAGCAAACAATATAGTGTATGTGTATATTTAAATGTTTTTTCTATTTATTTGTTTTTTTTTTTCCCCAAAATAAATATTTTATTTTGGAATCTGTCCATTGGGTGAGGGAGTGTTTAAGCAAATTTGCATTTGTGTATGAAATAAATATTTAATTAATAAAATATTGTTATTAATCAGGAATGTCATCTTTTAGTCTTCCAGAAAAATTCCAGATTTGATTACTGTACATGAAAATGCTTCAAGGTTGATAACTTTGAAAGGCATCCAGTTATACAGTAATATCCACAAATATTTGACTAGTTCAGTTTTCACACACTACCTTTTCAACAGAATGCCATCGCCCTGCGGGCAGGAAACCAGTTCACACGTAATTATGTCACTTCCTTTTCAGTATGGTGGCAAGGCAAAGGCCAATTAACCTCTTTAACCCCACTTAAAATACAGAGCTTTCTGTAAGAATATGCCCTATCTTAAATAAACCCCATTATCTCCAAAACTATACTCAGCACAGACATCGTTCAAAGCTTGAAATAAAGAGGACATTTGTACAAAAATGACCAAATCCCCCTGATCACTGTATGTTTATGCAGTCTCACTCTATAAACATACAGGACATATTTATTCTGAAAAACAACAAAGAAATCCAAAATTAATTTTGTATTTTTTAAAATTTATTCTGTAGTGATATGTAGACGAAACCCGATTTATTTTCCCAGGCTCTTCAAAAGGACACAATTTTACTGAAATATAGGTCTTAGTCAAAGAGATTCAGATTCAGACAACTTTATTGATCCCAAGAAGGGCAATTCATTTGCAGCTTACCCAGTCCATACACACAACTCCAAAAAAAGGTAGCTACTTGTGAAAATGGCAAATAAATAATATTTGTTTTGTGGAGTTCCAGGTGGTATTATTTTCACTATTCTGTAGTGATTATATGTACTTCTTATACTGGACAAAACCAGATTTCTTTTCCCAATCGTACCCCATGTTGTATA
This sequence comes from Anguilla rostrata, assembly GCF_018555375.3. Lineage (NCBI taxonomy): Eukaryota > Metazoa > Chordata > Actinopteri > Anguilliformes > Anguillidae > Anguilla > Anguilla rostrata. The sequence goes on from NC_057934.1 coordinate 70,446,221, forward strand.
CAACACCAGAATAAAAGTTTTACCAAAGGTAGGCCTAAATGTCCAGAAAACCTCTCCAAATGGCACCAAACTCCAAACTGGAATATTGTTTAAGATACAAAAACGTATTTCTTTGTTATTTTTCAGAATAAATATGTCCTGCATGTTTACGGAATCAGAATCCCATGTGATCAAGGGATTTAGTCATTTTGGTACAAAGGTTCGCTTTATTTCAAGCTTTGAACCATGTGTTTCTGCAGTCTAACTGACCAGGTACTTATGAGAGTAAGAAGCACTTTCAAAGTGAATGTGAACAGAACGAGTGGTGAGTAACAGCATCCACTTACGGGTGCCACTTTCAACGTGGTGACAATGGCCATTTGTATTTGTAAACTTATGTGGGCTACTCCCTTGGACACCAACTTATTTGTTTCCAATTTTATTTATGATCTTGAACGGGGGTATTCTTACAAAAAAGCCTGGATCCTAAACAGGGTTTAAGATGATAATTCCGCTCCTAATCACTGCTTGTTCTTCCTTCCTTCATAATCTTCCTTCAATTAAAGTTTCTCCAGCATTGTTTTCAACCAAATCACATCATGACATGGCTTTGTGATGAGCAATAGCCGGGATAGCCATAATGTGGCTACTTCGCTAAAAATGAATTATTTGGCTCGACTGCACTGCAAAATATATTTTAAAAAGAACACAGGTGATACAAACCAAACCAGGTTTTTCCAGGACTTCCGCATGCTTCATTGATTCATTTATTTAAGAACCGCAAGAGTAGCGACATCATACACATTTAGCAAACTGTAATCGTATTGACCATCCCATAGAGAAGTAACGAAAACGAATTCGACAATCACGATAATGTTTGCAGGTATTGCCACACTTGTGCAAACACTAGGGAATGGAAAGTGACACGATGATCTGCAGCAGAGGCTTGCTGGTAAAGAAAACTAACAGTTAAAGAATCAAGATTGTGAGGGTGGGACAACTTACCCCTATTCGTTGGTGACTCTACTTGAAGTGCATAATTTGCTTAACTTGATGTAAAGTCATTCTTGGAACCAATGATCCCACGCGCGTGTTAACGATGATTGAACCACAGAGCGTACAACACTGTGAAGCTGCTGGTATATTTCACATTTCTGGGTGTGTAAACCAGATGTAGTTTAATTGTAATGTAATTTAGTTCCGGTTATCGCTTCAGGCACCAGCATGTATGTATGTCTATGGTTATCATCCCTTCCGGTTTTCCTACCCGGAAATGTGAGAGGCCTGTTCACAATGCTGTGCTGAAGTCTACCTTACGATTTATGATTCACACACCTTTTAGGCGTGCGTGGGATTATTCGCCGCCGAGAATTCGCCTACATTCCCGTGTCGTTTACACCAAATTAAGCGAACGACTGAGTTTGAGTCATGATCGGATAGGGGTAAGGGTTTTAAATACACGTGACCTTGATTCTTTAACAGTTTCGTTTACGTGATTCAAATCGGGTCACTTTTCTTTCCTTATGTTTGGTTATGTCGCAGTAGCAAACCGCATGTGATTGTAAAATTAACTTTCCCTATTTGAAAACATAGCACTGACTCTCAAGGTCAGTAGGATTACAGTCCGTTAGATTTTGCTACGTATTGTGATCTGTGGTGAAGAGATGTGGTGTGTGAAATGACAACTGTGTCAGAACAGTGGTGTGTGAGACCCTGCTCTTTGGTCTCATCAATTGGTTCACTTTATACACCAAGTCCATCTTTTGGACGCGGTGTCAATCGGGGAAAAAATATTAAAAGAATGTATCTTTAAATAAAAGTAATGACTTGTACGAAAGTGACCAGCTAACGTTCGGAAGCCATCTAGCTTTTATCGCGTGTGAGCAAGATGTTAAACATGTCTACTTAGATATGCTATGTTGACGATGTGAATGAAAGCACTGCCATTGTTCGCTGTAATTCGAATTTTATATGGAAAGTAAACTGTTTACAAGCAAGCAGCTTTCAAAAACGTTTTTTTCACGTTTTCTGTACATAGCGGGTGTGTTTGTTTTCTCAATGACAAATGGTGCTGAAAACACACGTGCAAAACGAAAACAGTATGGTAGAAGAAGTTAAAACTATTTTTTGAAAATTGACTTGAGACTCGGTATCACTCAAGTGGAGAGTAAGGATTCTGCCCACCTCATAAAGCAAGAGTGCCCCCTGTGGTCAGCCAGACATCTGCAGGACCACAGACTGTAAAGAATGTGTCAGCTGTTGCAGTACAACCTGTTTGATTAAAACTAAATCCCTTCCCCTGTTTCTCTCCAGGAGCTGCACTTCTGCACACCTTCTGAGCAGCAGTATGATGCAGGCAGGAGTCTGTCTGAGACAGGACACTGAGACAACACTACCAGAGCTCACTCAGCAGCACAGGATCAGACAGGAAGAAGAGGAACTCGGTGGACTGGAGTCTGTCCACATGGCAGAGTCAGAGACAGAGTGTGCTGCACCAGGACTCAACACACTGGAGCCAGAGTGTGTTACAGCACACAGCGGGGTCAGTGATTTACACCACACACACACGTCACTGATTAAAACAGAAACTGATCTTGGCTCCTCCCACACACGGGGTATTATTAAGACAGAAGGCCTAGACAGTACAGAGCTTGGATATGTAACCCATCTGCATCCTGACCAAATCAAGACAGAGGCCGATGATGGAGGATACTTTCTGGTAGAACACATGCAGGATATTAAATGTGTTGATATTAAATTTGACCAAATTAAATGTGAATTCAGTGAACGTTTAGTGAATGATCTCGTGAATACTGTGATGAATGGAGCTGGTGTTGGTCACAAAGAACAAACTGAATCAGGGCAATGTGCAGGAGAGCCAGACATAAACTGTAAAAAAGAAGAAATTGAGTACCCGCACACCCAATGTGGGGAATTAAGTCAACATTGTAACATAAACAATGAGATTAATAAGACTCAAATTGTCCAGAAAAGTACTAATTGTTGCAGCAATCATGTTAATTGTCAGATGACAAATGTGGTAGTTGAACCCCTGACAATGAATTTAAGTAAAACCCCACACCATTTGAATTTCTTTCAAAAGAAGACAGTTCATAGGAATAAAGGTGAAAATGAAACCGTTGAGAAGCCATACAGGTGTACACTGTGTGCAAAGTGCTTTCCTACCCTATCTCTGTTAAATGGCCACAAGAGAAGTCATACAGGTGAAAAGCGCTACAAGTGTACACAGTGTGGGAAGTGCTTTTCTACAATATCTAATTTAAATAGCCACCAGAGGTTTCATACAGGTGAAAAGCTTTACAAGTGTGCACAGTGTGGGAAGTGCTTTTCTGCAGTGACTCACTTAAATACACACCATAGAATTCATACAGGTGAAAAGCCTTTCAAGTGTACACAGTGTCAGAAGTGCTTTTCCACAATGTCTTATTTAAATACCCACCAGAGAATTCATACAGGTGAAAAACCATACAAGTGCACACAGTGTGGGAAGTGCTTTTCTGCAAAATCAAATTTAAATAGCCACCAGAGAATTCATACAGATGAAAAATCATACAGGTGTGAACAGTGTCACCAGTGTTTTTGTGCAAAATCTGATTTTAATACTCACCTGATAATTCATACAGTTGAAAGGCCATACAGTTGTACACAGTGTGGGAAGTGCTTTTCCAAAATAACTCAATTAAATGGCCACAGGAGAATTCATACCGTTGAAAAGCCATACAAATGTACACAATGTGGGAAGTGCTTTTCCACAATATCACTTTTAAATAGCCACGAGATAATTCATACAAGTCAAAAGCCATATAAGTGTTCACAGTGTGGGAAATGCTTTTCCACAATATCTAATTTAAATAGCCACCAGAGATTACATACAGGTGAAAAGCTTTACAAATGTGCACAGTGTGGGAAGTGCTTTTCTGCAATATCTCACTTAAATACACACCATAGAATTCATACAGGTGAAAAGCCATATAAGTGTTCACAGTGTGGGAAATGCTTTTCCACAATGTCTTATTTAAATACCCACAAGAGAATACATACAGGTGAAAAACCATACAAGTGTACTCAGTGTGAGAAGTGTTTTTGTGCAAAATCAGATTTGAATACACACCTGAGAATTCATACAGTTGAAAGGCCATTCAATTGTACACAGTGTGGAAAGTGCTTTTCCAAAATATCTCAGTTAAATGGCCACCAGAGAATTCATGCAGGTGAAAAGCCATACAATTGTACACAGTGTGGAAAGTGCTTTTCCACAATTTCTCATTTAAATAGGCACCTGAGAATTCATACAGGTAAAATGCCATATAATTGTGCACAGTGTGGGAAGTGCTTTTCCACAATATCTCGTTTGAATAGCCATAAGAGAATTCATACAGGTGAAAAGCCCTACAAGTGTACACAGTGTGGGAAGTGCTTTTCCACAATATCTAATTTAAATAGCCACCAGAGATTTCATACAGGTGAAAATCTTTACAAATGTGCACAGTGTGGGAAGTGCTTTTCTGCAATATCTCACTTGAATACACACTATAGAATTCATACAGGTGAGAAGCCATACAAGTGTACACAGTGTGGGAAATGCTTTACCACAATGTCTTATTTAAATACCCACCAGAGAATTCATACAGGTGAAAAACCATACAAGTGTGCACAGTGTGAGAATTGTTTTTCCTCAATATCTAGTTTAAACAGCCACCAGAGAATTCATACAGGAGAAAAACCTTTCAAGTGTACACAGTGTCAGAAGTGCTTTTCTACAAAATCTAATTTAAATAACCACCAGAGAAGTCATACAGGTGAAAAACCATACAAGTGTACACAGTGTGAGAAATGTTTTTCCACAATAACTAGTTTAAATCGCCACCAGAGAATTCATACAGGTGTAAAACCATACAAGTGTACACAGCGTGAGAAATGTTTTCATAGATAATCTGATTTAAATACACACCTGAGAATTCATGCCGATGAAAAGCCCTACACGTTCTCAGTGTGGGAAGTGCTTTTTTGAAATGATTACATTACATTTACATAAGACGCTTCACGCTGATGAAAAATCTTTACATGTGTAGAGTGTGCAATGTCTCAAGAGAAGACCATTTAAATTGCCACCAGTATTTGCCCAGCTGAAAAGCTATGCAAATTTTTTCACCATATGATATGTTTTTCCCAAAGGAGGGAGTTTAATTGCCACAATATAACAAGGTGCACTTATAAAATGCTGAAATCCAACCATTTTGCAGTGTTTGTAGTTATGCAGCTTAAAGTTGTCCTTTTGATATTCCTTGTTGATCATATTTTGGACAGAGAGGCCAAACAAAAAACACAGCACAATGACGAGGACAAACTGCGGTATCATTTTCCTTTTATAACAATTGTTTCTGACATTTTTCTTTTTTATAATGTGAATGCTGATTTGTTATTCCTTCTAGATTAAAAGGTGACATTTTGCGAAGTTAATTTTTTAAACATTTTTTTTTAAATAAACGATGTGAAAACTGTAGAGGAAAACATAGCGATCTGTATTGCAAAGTAGTATTCTGAAAATGGACAATACCTGCATTTTCAGGTCTTTGACTGCCAATGTAGCAACATTATTGTGCATGTCAGCTGAAACTGGTTATTAGACTTAAGGAAGTATGTTTTATCAGGTACATCAGTTGAGGATTTTTGTTTTACTCTTTATTTTTCAATGTTATATATGAAGTGTATATGAAATCATTGTACATTCTGAATGTACATGTACCAAGTCCTATATGACATGTAAATATCTGTATAAACTCATATCCTTTGCTGTTTGATTGTTTTTGTTTATTTACTACTCCTGTCAACCCCTTAAATCATGGATTTATTTACATTCATGCAGTTTTTTTTAACGGTGAATCAGTGTGGTCTCACGATATACGATGTGAAAGTGTTATAACTCCAGGTTCTCAGTCTCTGTCACTCAGGGTGACAGGCAGGGGGAAAGCGAAGTAATCTCCAATTGTCTTTTTGTAGTCTCCAAATGACCTTTTTGGAAACTCGCCTAGACATAGCTTAGAAAAAAAAAACTATGCAGAATGTAAATTTTTGATGGTTTTGTTGTTAAACTTGGACCAGGATTTCGCCAACATTGTGGCTGTGGCTCCATTGTGTTTCTAAGGCAACCAGGAACGCCCACAAACATCTGCATCCATTCAAATAAAACCTTTTAGGTGAGGAAAAAAAAAAACTTCCACTTTCACTGTGTTTGAGCTTCTGTTATTTTCCTTTAAGAAATATTTAGAGTAATAAACAATCTCCCAAGGGTTACTTTGCAAAAACAGACCAGGATTATGACCGTAGTCAAAAAAGGTTCAAGAATACTAACCATTACCATTTTGTTTTGGTTATGTCATTTTCAGGCTTGTGATACCAAAGGGGTTAATGTGGATTAATCCCTGTTGCACGAAACTCATAACACCAATTGTGCAAGAACTATATTTGTTTGGAATTTCAATTGTTTTAATACTTACTCACCTAAAATGTGGTTACAGTGTATAAAAAGGGTTGTACTTCTTACACAGATATGAACACAGTATGGATTTAAATGCCCTCAAGCTGACAGTCTGCACTTTCCAACTCCATATTTATTGTTTTATTTCAGATTCAGTCTGCTGGAGTACTGCGCCAAAACAAAAACAAAAAATTGTGTCACTGTCCCAATACTTTTGCATTTAACTGTAGTTTTGATAAATATGCTGTCTGTCTGAAAGAACTTTCATTTTATATAACTTGCATGCACCCGAGGGTTTATATTTCCTGTTCACGTATGGAAATGTATCCTCTGTGAAATCAGCATCCAGTCCTGTAGATGCGTTAACCACATCCCTCCTTTAAGTTCATGGGTATTACTGGCCTGAACTGTTGTTAATGGCTCTCTTTCTGCTGGCTGTGTTCCAGATTACTTCAAATAAGCTTATACTCAGTCTCGTTAAAAGCCCAGTCTTGATTCATTACTCCCACATCAATTCAGGCCTACCCCAAGCTTTGTTCATTTCCAAAATCCTGAAGAAAGCTGTTTGAAGACTGCTGTTAGAGATGTTGGAAAACAATAATGTGTTCTCGTAAACCACATTGTAGTGAAACAGATCTTGTCAGGGTAACTTATGATACGTGCTTCAGCTGATGCTGGCAAATGCTCTGTTCTGTTATTGAACATTAATGAAGCCTTGCAAATATGTTAAATAACCAAACCATGTTATAACCATGCAGGAGACTGTGCGCTGATGGTTTTTTGTGTTCAAAACTACAACATATCATGAGAGCGTAAATTCTAACTTTTAATGTGAAATTTCACGATCTCGGACATTCCTGGAAGTCACCTTCTTGTTGCGGTCTATTCTGGTTGGCTTCACACTGATAGAGCTTTTTCATGGATTCACTGTGTCCATTCATCTCTCTCGTACGTTTATGTTTCACACGACTCTACCACACATGGGGTCATTCGCCGCCGAGAATTACATTGTGTTATTTACATCAGTTTAAAGCAATTATTGATTTCAAGTAGTTGAGTCATCAGCGAATAGGGGTACGTTTTCCCATGTCATGTCGTAATGCGTTTACAGTTCTGTCATTTCGATACATATTACCAATACGTGCATAATACAAAAGAGCGAGTATTGCTATTGACAGTACCTTCGTGTACCAGATGCAATAAAGCGATGCAGGTTACAATGAAACACTGCGTTTCGTTGTTGCAGTTACTTAATATCACAATGGTTGGATATTCCCTCCACGTGCCTAGTCTAGTGCCTTTCATTTTCACAAACAGGAGGAGCCAAGTAGTAGGTACAGCCTTCACAATGTCAATATAGAGCGATGAGCTCGACATAGAGGAAATGCTGCGTTTCAGTGAAAATGTGGGCGGCTCTTAAAAGAGCCTTTGGGTAGTTCCGAAACTGATTTACTGGAAGAGAGGTTTACCCACCGAAGCCGTACAGAGTGCGACCCTGACGCTTCAGAGCATAAACCACATCCATAGCGGTGACGGTCTTTCTCTTGGCGTGCTCGGTGTAGGTGACTGCATCGCGGATAACGTTCTCCAAAAACACCTTAAGCACTCCTCGGGTCTCTTCGTAGATGAGACCAGAAATACGCTTGACTCCTCCACGGCGAGCTAAACGACGAATCGCAGGTTTAGTAATACCTTGGATGTTGTCACGGAGAACTTTGCGATGACGCTTAGCGCCTCCTTTCCCAAGACCTTTCCCGCCTTTTCCCCGACCACTCATTTTCTTCACACAAGAGCGAGTTCTTCACAAGGAATTATGAACTCTAGCTGCATAAACACGCGTATGTATCTGCGCAACGACGACCTGATTGAAGCCACGTATCAACGAAAAGGCGGCTATAGCTAAAGCCCGCCTCCAGCACTCCCAGACTTCCGAGCGTTGGAGCACAGCGCACCAAACTAGGCATTTGAATATAAAAGACCAACAGAGCATATCGTCTACTTCTAAGATTATTAAAACTAGAGTTGATACAAATGAATATCACAAAGCTAGTACAGAACACTAGCATATCATAGTAGTCTAGCGTAACTAAATGGTAAATGGACTGCATTTATATAGCGCTTTTATCCAAAGCGCTTTACAATTGATGCCTCTCATTCGCCGGAGCAGTTAGGGGTTAGGTGTCTTGCTCAAGGACACTTCGACACGCCCAGGGCGGGGTTTGAACCGGCAACCCTCCAACTGCCAGACAATCGGTCTTACCTCCTGAGCTATGTCGCCCCTAACTAAGCGTTATGAACTTAAACAGCATTTTAAAATACAATTAAGCTCCAATTGTGTCCAAATGAAATGTTCCAAAACAGATTAAAATAATTTTTATCCAACTGATTTATTTTTGTGCTTTTTTATTTTAACGTGCACATGTTACAATCAACACTGAATGCAAAAGTTCGTCTACTTACACGCAGTCCACAAAAATGGGTGTAAGTGAGAAATGTTTAATTATGTCCATTACAAGAATATTGTAGTTGATATATATTGATGGAGTTTGACGGGTTTCGCAAAAAGACGATTTGAGACACACCCAGGCCGCTCACTGAAGAGAGAATACCAGGCCCTTTATTCACACCAGTGAATCTGTGAGCTACATTGCAGCATTAAATGTTCGAAGGAATTGGCAATCTAAGCACAAAAATCACATAAGCACACGCACAGACATAGAGAAGAGATATTTGCTCTGACAAGAATTGAAGTGGCTCTTAAAAGAGCCTTTGTTGTATGGATTGCGTGCTGGCAAGCTGTCTTAAGCGCGCTCTCCCCGGATGCGGCGGGCTAGCTGGATATCCTTGGGCATGATGGTCACTCTCTTGGCGTGAATTGCGCACAGATTGGTGTCCTCGAACAGACCAACGAGATATGCCTCGCTAGCCTCCTGCAGAGCCATGACTGCTGAGCTTTGGAATCGGAGATCGGTCTTGAAATCCTGAGCGATCTCTCTCACAAGGCGCTGGAAGGGCAGTTTACGAATCAGTAGCTCAGTAGACTTCTGATAACGGCGGATTTCTCGCAGAGCCACAGTACCAGGCCTGTAGCGGTGAGGCTTCTTCACGCCGCCCGTTGCAGGCGCGCTCTTACGCGCCGCCTTCGTGGCAAGCTGTTTTCTGGGGGCTTTACCACCAGTTGACTTACGTGCGGTCTGCTTAGTTCTGGCCATTTCTTCTTATTCAAGACTCGGTTGTCAGAATGTAGCGCGATGCCGCCGACACACATTTAAAGCATACTAGCGAGGAGTTGATTGGATAAGATTTTACGGATCCTCATTGGCCCGGATCTTCCCTCCATTCCCTCCATTGGATCGTTCCTTCCGTTTCCTCAGCCGCCAAAAATTTAAACTTTTTTCTTACCGCCTTGATTTTACATTACATTACAGGCATTTAGCAGACGCTCTTATCCAGAGCGACTTACTCAACTTTTTACATTGTATCCATTTATACAACTGGATATATACTGAAGCAATGTAGGTTAAGTACCTTGCTCAAGTCTTTGCTACACTCCGTCTTCCGATTTACTCCAACGTCGCATACAGCAATATTGCTAATGTGAGTAGAACATCAGAAAGATTTTTTACAAATAAAAATTATCCTCCCAGGGCATACGAAGCACATTTCGCAATTTGACATGCGACATTAATATGGTTAGTTAATGGAATAAGATTTATTCAATACAAAACTTTGATTAAACGTCCAATGTAAACAGTTTATGAATTCATTACCAAACGGTTAGTTGTAGTGGCCATGCGTCATGCGTCCACACTTCCACTTAATTTGATCAGTTAAACGCTTCGTATATGGGACTTTTATTCTTCATGGTTGTGGTATCTAACAATGCGTCTATCAATGCGAGTGAATAATCAGAGTAACTAAACTTTCCTTTTCAATGCATTTCTAATTGGTTTAATAGTATCACTTGAACACTTCCCACATCCGGTTTTCCACAATTTAATTAGTGGTGCAAATACGGTTTGGTTCCCAGAACCCAAAAACCATTGAACAATATTAAAATCGACAAGAAACTATCGTAAACTTATGGTTGAAATGGAAATTGTGTTCTTGATACAGACTTGGTGGCTCTTAAAAGAGCCTTTGGGTGAATGGTCCTCGTGAGAGACAAATCACTTTGCCTTCACAGCCTTTTCGGTTTTCTTGGGGAGCAGAACAGCTTGGATGTTGGGCAGTACTCCGCCCTGGGCGATAGTGACGCCTCCGAGCAGTTTGTTCAGCTCTTCGTCATTACGCACTGCCAGCTGCAGATGTCTGGGAATGATGCGAGTTTTCTTGTTGTCGCGGGCCGCATTACCAGCCAGCTCCAGAATTTCAGCGGTCAGATACTCGAGCACAGCAGCCAGATAAACTGGAGCACCGGCACCAACGCGCTCGGCATAGTTTCCTTTACGCAGCAAGCGGTGAACGCGACCTACTGGAAACTGCAGTCCCGCCCTCGATGAACGAGTCTTAGCCTTCGCCCTCGCCTTACCGCCAGTTTTGCCCCGTCCACTCATTTTCACTCTTGTTCTATGAGGAGAGAAAAAAGAATAAGACGGAGTAGAGGAGTGTCACTCTTATAGCAACACTCTATTCACCCATTGGCTGCAGCGTTGGTGGAATGTTGTCCAATGAAATAGGAGGACAATTTTTACATGGCGCTCACAGCACAGTACTGAATTGAGTCTCATCGGTACTTTGTAAAAAGCGCTTAATTGAAATTTCAGGCATTATAAAGTTTGAATGCTTGAAAACCGGTAATTCAAGAAACAATCAAGCATGTCAACATATAAGACGAACACAAAAGTCTCGCGTTACTTCTATATATACATTAATGACCAAGGCACATTTTATAAACCGTATGCATTGTTTCCCCCTTTATTCAGAAATCATCTGAATTACTGGAATTGAGTCTGATTAATATCTATTGTATAACAATTTCACTGCCAAAATGTGTATGATGGGTCCAGAAAATGTTTATAAATTTCACGTGAATTCTTCAGTTTATTTCCACATTAAAACCGTTTTTACTTTCATTCTATTTTTCTTTCTTTTCTGTCGGTTTTATTCTCCTCCACAGTGATCTAGATTCAGCTCAATATCAAGTAACGTAAACCGGTATATTGATATTCATTCATCTATAACAATCACCTATGAACCATTGAGTTTAGAGGGAGCAGAAGAACACAGAATACCAGTATAGTCCACATACGCGTAGATTGTAGTGGTGCCTGGATGTGTTTGTGCATGCCTCCAGATTAATATACATATATATATATATATGACACACACAGACGGCTGACAAGCTTTCTTCTCGAGTTCAATAGATATCCTTAACTAGACACATGGACTTGCACTTTCAAGAAGCTGTGGATGGCTCTTAAAAGAGCCTTTGAACTTCGTAAATTTACGTTATAGCGTAATATGCGTTCACTTCTTCTTGGGAGCCGCTTTCTTGGCCTTGGTGGTCTTAGGTTTGGCAACTTTTGGCTTGGCCGCCTTCGCTTTCTTAGGACTCTTGGCCGCCTTCTTGGCTGCTGCTGCCGGCTTCTTGGTTTTCTTCGGACTCTTGACCGGCTTCTTCGCCGCAGCTGTCGGCTTCTTGGGTTTCTTTGGGCTCTTCTTCGCCTTAGCTGCAGCGGGCTTCTTCTTCGGCGACTTCTTGGCCGCAGGCTTCTTCGCTGCTGCCTTCTTGACCGCAACGGGCTTCTTAGCTTTAGGAGCTGCTTTCTTAGCGGGTTTCTTCACACTCTCCTGTTTTTTGTTGAGCTTAAATGAGCCAGATGCGCCGGTTCCCTTTGTCTGAAGCAAGGTCCCCTTAGTCACCAGGCTTCTAACAGCTAGCCTTACGCGTGAGTTGTTTTTCTCCACATCGTAGCCATTGGCGACCAGACCTTTCTTCAACGCAGCCAGAGATACTCCGCTCCTCTCCTTGGAAGCAGAAATTACTTTCACAATCAACTGCCCAACGCTAGGCCCCGCATTTTTGGGCTTGCTTGCCGCTTTCTTCTTGGGAGCCTTAGCCGGAGCGGCGGCGGCTGGAGCTGGAGCAACTTCCGACATAATTCTTCAGTCAGATTTTCTCTAATCACGTTTGCAGTACGTAATACAATACCCTTTCGCTGTTCCCGCACAGGGGGCTGGACTTAAATGCTACATGAGGACCATGTAGACTCAACCAGCCCGGTGCAGCGTCTCGGTTCCTGAGAATTCGGTTCACTTGTGTTTTCTCTGCGTCAATATTGATAAAATAAAACACTGTACAGTACTTTTACTAGCAAAAAACGCAGGTAAACTTCAACAAAAGTCCTTCTGCCTACAAATTAACTTCTGTGCCCTGAACAGTGTGGCCGCATTTTCTCCAGCCTGTCCAAAACATCGACACTGGTCACAGACAAGTACCTGTCAAAAGTGCTTCTCCCACACGATTCGTCTTTTAAAACCATCAAACATATCACACACGTTAAAAGTGTTCGTTCATTATTCACAGAAGCCCCGTGTGGAAACGGGAAAGGCTGAAAGACTCATGCAATACCGAAGTGAAGCGGTTGTGCAGGACTTCTAGTTCTGGCAGTAAAGCACAACGCAAGTCTTCGCTGAGATTCATCACCGTTACACATCAACGTTTGCTGAACCAGCCATTATGGTTTATAAAAAATAAATAAAATAAAATAAAAAACATTGTTTAGCTTATTATACCGAGACTAATGTATTTTCTCTATTGTCATTAATATACTGCTATGTAAATTAATCCGCGTTTTCATGTAACTTCTTTCGGACGTGCCCATGCAGTGCCTAAATGTACGCTCTTCAGACGCCTGATATCCCTATGGGTGATCACATTTTAGGTCATAAAACGTGTGAAACCTTCCCCTTGCATCCATAAAATTAGAAGAAATTGGTCGCCTTTGGGGGGGTGGGGGGGTAATTGTCAAAATTTAAATAGTGAAAACGAAAGTAATAAAATCTAAAAGATGATTATTTTGTGAGCAAAAAAACAAAAAAACAAACAAGACAAATCAGTCCTTGCAGAAATCATAAACTTAAATAAAAGGCTGAAGTTTGAGTTGGAACTGCTGGATTTCTATCCAACCAATTTTTTTAGGATATTGAAAGCATTTACTATAGTTCCATCATTTGGATTTTGTGCTGTAAGAGATAAGAACACAATGCAGGTTTATTTTTCATTTGCCTTGGGTGGGATTCAATCGATATTTGTCCAACTTTGACTGGCAATGAAAAGCAAGAATTTCTTTCTCTTTTGTTCACCTTTTGGCGACATAGCTCAGGAGGTAAGACCAATTGTCTGGCACTCGGAGGGTTGCCGGTTCAAACCCCGCCCTGGGCATGTCGAAGTGTCCTTGAGCAAGACACCTAACCCCTAACCCCCAACTGCTCTGGCGAATGAGAGGCATCAATTGTAAAGCGCTTTGGATAAAAGCACTATATAAATGCAGTCCATTTACCATCCATTTACCATTTTGTCAATACAGGCTTTACACCTAGTTTTCATTTTTACAATACATATTGCCATTCAATGAAATTCTTTGAGTTGTTTCGGTATGTTGTCCATAACACATCCATATTTGATAACATTAAGATTAATATTAATACTGAAACCAAGTCATTTTTAAAAAATCTTTTGCAATCCAGTAATATGTGATTTATTGTTTCTTGCTCAGTGCACTCAGACAGTCAGTGGTTTTAACAAAACAGTGGTTTTATTTATCCCCCCCACCCCCACAGCCATGGCATGGTGAGTTCAGCAATTGCTTCAACTAATTGACCAGTCTGATTTGTGAAGTAAAGGAGTCATGTGTGTGTCATTTAAAAAAAATTAAAACAAATGTTGATTGAGCACAGGCTTTTCTCTTTGCACTCTTCATTTTACACTAGTGGGTTAGTTTCAATAACTATTTTCAGCATTTAAGTAATTGCCTGTTTTCAGCTGTAGGTCTCAGTTTACAAATGCTAAATAACCAGTTTGCCACAGCACATTACCAAAAACAGATTTTGTCACCTGGAAGTTTTCAGTGAAATTCCTTACAAGAATATAGAATATTCATACTTTTGATTATAAAGGTTTGATGTGTGACATCAGGAGGGTAAATGATTATCTAATTGTGATAAACAATTTGTCAAAGCCAGCAATCACTGGAAAATGCCAGTTGCTTAAATTTTGAGATGCAATATATTTAAACTGGTTCTTAACTAAAACTATGCATTTAATAATAAGTACAATAATATACAAAGGTTCAGGCGCCTCTTGTCAAATTGCGATGAATATTGAATATTTAAGTGAAACGTTACCACAAACACTGGAGGCCACCGCCCAGCCCCCACAGATATCAGCACAGCACAATCTTTGGTCATTTTTTAATCAGAAACCGCAGACCCACACCATAGCACCGTGTCCTTATGTATTTTAGGATTGGAACGGTTTACTTTATGGTTTCATATTCTAGGCTGGCATAAATTCATTTGCTTGTGCCGCTTTCTTGAGGTAGTCACGAATCTAAGGTTACACAGCATACTGCAGCACGGTTTCTCAAAGCTCCGTTGGGTGCACTTGGTTCTGCTGTATTGTTAAATCTCCCTAAAATAGGTCGATTGTCCTATTAACTAAAGCTGGACTTCAATATAGAATTTCGGACGCAAGCATCTGCGCACGTCCACATCAAAGGATTGGGAGAACAGACTTGACGGCATATGCATGCAACTCCGCCGGCTGAGTTACAAAATAAGTTCGGCTCCACACTGAACATCAATGAAAGTATTTTTGCCTCCCGTGAGAGTGTGGGTGGCTCTTAAAAGAGCCTTTGGGTTAAGATTCGTTGCACGTCAGTTTACTTTGAGCTGGTATACTTTGTAACGGCCTTGGTGCCCTCAGACACTGCGTGTTTGGCCAGCTCTCCTGGCAACAGAAGGCGCACGGCAGTTTGAATCTCCCTTGAAGTGATAGTAGAACGCTTGTTGTAGTGAGCCAGACGGGAAGACTCACCAGCAATGCGCTCAAAAATATCATTAACAAAGGAGTTCATGATGCCCATGGCCTTTGATGAAATGCCAGTATCAGGATGCACTTGCTTCAAGACCTTGTACACGTAGATAGCGTAGCTCTCCTTCCTGGACTTTCTGCGCTTCTTTCCTCCCTTCCCAGCGGTCTTGGTGACAGCTTTCTTGGAGCCCTTCTTGGGCGCGGATTTCGCTGGCTCAGGCATTCTTGTAAATTCAGAAACGAAGTGATACCGGCTAATCCGTTCTCCTTGCATATAAACGGTCCGTATGCAAATATTCAGACCTGGTTTAAGATGACGTCAGACCAATTCTCATTGGAGGCCGCTTGTACTGCAACTGTTGTTGGCTGATTTTTCAAATTCTATTGGCGGAAATTCGCGGGCTTTAAAACCAAGTTTTACACAAAGGATTTTTTTCATTCTCCCGCATTTTTCTAGTAATCGCACAGAGAGCAAAAAATCAGTGGCAATCGGTTACATTCTAAACCAAGTCAATTTTTATCTCCATTTTTACATTACAGTTATTTTAACACACATCACTTGCTTCTAACGTTGTCTGAAGAAAGCGTTAACACGTTTGCAATCTGGCATTCGTCCTGTCGAAACAATACCCATATGCCTATATATAAATGGAGACATTGTCTAAACGTTGGAGATACCTTGTAGAATACAGCTTTAAGCCCAAGTGAAAACACGTTGGCAATTATATGTGTGAGTGTGCTATATATATATATATATATATATATATATATATATATATATTTAATGTCCATATATTTCATTGTAAATAGTTTTTTTTTTTCTGTAATGTTGTACAGAGCCATTAAATGTCTTGTCTTTTCGCCTCAGGTCATGTTAGCTTTTGAGGGCTTTTATATAACTTTACTGATTTTAGCTTTTGACACTGCTGATCACAGTGTCCTTCTTTGACTACCTCGGGTCGTGGGTGGGGTGGAGGGATCTGGATGTGTGTCCTCAGGATCAGCCTCAAAATCCTTACTAACAATACTAGACATGATTCAGACTCAAGCAGTGAGAATGTCTTGTGCAGCAGTTAAAAATACATCAGTGCCACCCTTGAAAGTGGAGATGCTATGGAGGCGATAAGATTCAAGATTCAATACTTTAATGCCGTACAACTTTGTTGTTAGGAATTTGCCTCGGTGTGCTCATGACAGAACAACAAACAATCACAGCCAAACAGTCAAGACACATAATAAGAAAAGAAACACGTAACACATAACCCCCACCCCATAGAGCATTACATAGATCCGTGGATGTAAGAGTTTAACAGTCCAAGAGGAAAGTCCAGTGCAAAATATGAATAAAGTGACGGTTGCTTTAAAACAGGGTGCAAAGAAACGTGGTTAATATGTAGGGTTTAGGGCCTGTTAAGTGAGGCAATTGTTAGCAGAAAAATACGTTTGGGAAAAGAGGGCATAACCGTCAGACCACACTCCAGCCCAGTAGGTGGCGTTAATGAACCAAAATATTGGTTTATTAACCGCCATTAAACAGAGAAGAACAAGAAGAAGCTTTAAGAAACATGCGAATGGCGTCATTCGGTGCCGAGAATTAGTGCATTAAGTTAAACAAACGGTGTAGCCCAACTGAAGTAAAGTCAGCATTAATAAGGGTAAGTTGTTCTCCTCCTATAAATATCGATGCTTTATCAGTTCTATTAGTTTTATTTACCAGGAAGCTTTTCTCGGCGTTTGCACAAGTGTGGCAATGGCTGCAAAATAAACGTGATTGTAGAATTCATTTTCGAGTTTGCTACCCTTTCGATTGTCTGATTTCGATCGGCGTCTGTATGGTTCTTTTTAGTCATAATGTCCAATGCAATTTGAATTCATTTTTAGCGAAGTAGCCACATTATGAGTATCCCGGTCATTGCGTGTGAACTAAACAGTGCTGTGATGTGATTTGGTGAAAAAAAAAATGCCAGAGAACCTGTAACTGATAGAACATAATAAAACAAGCGGAGATTAGAAACTAATTAAATTGGGGCAGTTCAGCATGTTGTCAACAACCGAGTTTGCACGGGATTAAAATATATTTCATGTGCAAATGAAAATTTATAAAATAACCCAAACCCGATAAATCTTTATATTGATCATCGTTGCTACATTGGGTAGCCTGTACAGACCGAGTTATGAGGTCCGTGAGATTAGGTGGCCTTTTTTTGTGAGTAGATTTTTGGATGATATAAACTGCTTTACAGTATTATAGATGCCAGTTTTGAGAGTTTCATGCATTGTGGTGGTCGGATTATTTTTAAGAATGTTGTATTGTGTGTTGTCAGTGATTACATTTAAATGTGTTCAGTTTTAGGGGTTTATGTTACTGTGACACTCCCAATTCATGCGGTGGCACAGCACCATGGCTTATTATTGGCAAAAACCCTGAAGCCTGCATAATTATGGCATAATATCTTAATAGAATATAATTTTTATTAATTTGACTGAATGACTAGCTAGATTGTTCAAAGCTGCAAACGGCACAAATAACCTGTTCAAGAGAAACCCAACGTGCAGCCCTCCCCACTCTCCCGTGGAGATGCAATCAGCGATCCCTGCAGGTCGTATTTGGCCGATCCAAACAGACAGACGATCGCCCAGCCCTGCCTTCGGGCTCATTCCTACTGCATAATTTACATCCCAGCATCCTTTGCTCACATCCTTTCCTTGCTCATTTCCTTCACCTAACGGAGGACACAGAGGAAGGAGACATGGAAAGGACACCAAGCGTCAGTTTGAAGCAACGTGAATCACAGGCATTGCAGACGGGGAGAGGTGGAGCCACAGGTCGATCATTTGTACATCACGCGTTCCAAAAAGGGTATACTCATGTTTCCTACCTCAGGCATCCTCCAGGTGCCTCCTGCCTCCTTACTCCTTCAAGGAGCATTTAACAGGTTCAAATGTTCTTAAAGATGGTGGACCTCGATTGATTTCAGTGTCAGACGAGGACCGAGGAGACAAGGACACATAAGATAAGCGATTGGAATGAGCCCCAGGTATCACCCAGGGGAAAAGGATGGGTTCAACCCACCTCATAATGCTACAGCGCCCCCATGTGGTTTGTCAGGTATCTGTGGGACTGCAGACTGTACAGAATGTGTTCGCTGCTGCAGCAGGACCTGTGTGATTAAGGCTAACTCCCTTCCCATGTGTCCCTCCAGGAGCTGCACGTCTGCTGTACTTTTGAGCCGCAGTATGATGCAGGCAGGAGTCTGTCTGAGACAGGACACTGAGACAACACTACCAGAGCTTACTGAGCAGGACAGGACCAGACAGAATTAAGAGGAACTCGGTGGACTGGAGCCTGTCCACATGGCAGAGTCAGAGACAGAGTGTGCTGCACCTGGACTCAACACACTGGAGCCAGAGTGTGTTACCGCACACAGTGGGGTCAGTGATGTACACCACACACACACATCACTTACTAAAACAGAAACTGATTTGGGCTCCACCCACACTGGGGATCTTAAGACCGAGAGCCTTGACAGTACAGAGCTGGGATGTGTAACCCATCTGCATCCTGACCAAATCAAAACTGAGGCTGATGATGGAGGATACCTTAAGACAGAACATATCAGTGACTTGAATGATTTAAAATGTGTTCATATTAAATTTGATAAGATTGAATCCAGTGAAATTTTAGTGAGTGATCTCATGAATACTGTGATGAATGGGACTGGAGTTGGTCACAAAGGCCAGACTGAATCAGGGCAATGTGCAGGACAGCCAAGCCCAAACTGTAAAAAAGAGGAACCTTACGGCCTACTGACCCATTGTGGAGACTTAAATGATCACTGTGACATGAACAGTGAAAATAATCTGACCAGAATTGTCCAGAAAAGTGCAAATAGTAGCAACAAACATGTAAACTGTCAGAGAACAAATGTGATCATTGAACCCATGATAATTCAATCAAGTAAAACACAAAGCCTTTTGAAAATCTTTCAAAAAAAGGCTGTGCATACAAATGCAGGTCAAAAGCCATACAAATGTACACAATGTGAGAAGTGTTTTACTACAAAATATTATTTAAGTGTACACCAGAGTATTCATACAGGTGAGAAGCCATACAAATGTACACAATGTGAGAAGTGTTTTACTACAAAATATTATTTAAGTGTACACCAGAGAATTCATACAGGTGAGATGCCTTACCAGTGTGTACATTGTGGGAAGTGCTTTCCTGCAAAGTTTCTATTAAAATCCCACTGGACAATTCATACAGGCGAGAAGCCTTACAAGTGTACACAATGTGAGAAGTGTTTTAGTAAAAAATCTTATTTAAGTGTACACCAGAGAAGTCATACAGGCGAGAAGCCTTACCAGTGTGTACATTGTGGGAAATGCTTTTCCAAACAGTATTTATTAAAATGCCACTGGACAATTCATACAGGTGAGAAGCCTTACAAATGTACACAATGTGAGAAGTGTTTTAGTACAAAATCTTATTTAAGTGTACACCTGAGAATTCATACGGGTGAGAAGCCTTACAAATGTACACAATGTGAGAAGTGTTTTAAATCAAAATCTGATTTAAATGTACACCAGAGAAGTCA
The DNA here is from genome assembly GCF_018555375.3 of Anguilla rostrata. Lineage (NCBI taxonomy): Eukaryota > Metazoa > Chordata > Actinopteri > Anguilliformes > Anguillidae > Anguilla > Anguilla rostrata. Next base: position 70,466,334 of record NC_057934.1, read on the forward strand.
TACAGGTGAGAAGCCATACAAATGTACACAATGTGAGAAGTGTTTTAAATCAAAATATGATTTAAATGTACACCAGAGAAGTCATACAGATGAGAAGCCTTACAAATGTACACAATGTGAGAAGTGTTTTAAAAGAAAAGCTTATTTAAATACACACTTGACAGTTCATACAGGTGAAAAGCCCTACAAATGTACTCTTTGTGAGAAGTGTTTTGCAAGTAAGTGTCATTTACATAGACACCTGAGATTTCACAAAGATAAAAAGGCATACAAGTGTACACAGTGTGGGAAGGGTTTTTCTGGAAAGTCTCATTTGAATATACACCAGAGAATTCATACTGGTGAAGAGCCTTACAATTGTACACAGTGTGGGAAGGGCTTTTCTGTGCTATCTAATTTAAATGCCCACAAAAGAATTCATACCGTTGAAAAGCCCTACGAATGCATTTCTTGTGGGAAGTGCTTTTCCAAAATATCTCATTTAAATCAACACCTGAGAATTCATACAGGTGAGAAGCCTCACAAGTGTACACAGTGCGGGAAGGGCTTTTCCACAATATCTCATTTAAATCAACACCTGAGAATTCATACAGGTGAGAGGCCTCACAAGTGTACACAGTGTGGGAAGGGCTTTTCCAAAATATCTCATTTAAATCAACACCTGAGAATTCATACAGGTGAGAGGCCTCACAAGTGTACACAGTGCGGGAAGGGCTTTTCCCAAACAGCTCATTTAAATCGACACCTGAGAATTCATACAGGTGAGAAGCCTCACAAGTGTACACAGTGTGGGAAGGGCTTTTCCACAATATCTCATTTAAATCAACACCTGAGAATTCTACCATTATCCCCGTCCCCAAAAAAACAAGGACCGCAGGACTCAATGACTACAGACCCGTCGCCCTGACCTCTGTGGCTATGAAGTCTTTTGAGCGCCTTGTACTGTCCCACCTCAAAACCATCACGGACCCACTCCTGGACCCCCTGCAGTTCGCATACAGAGCCAACAGGTCTGTGGACGATGCTGTAAACATGGCCCTCCACTTCATCCTCCAGCACCTGGACACTGCAGGAACCTATGTCAGGATCCTGTTTGTGGACTTCAGCTCCGCCTTCAATACCATCATCCCGGCTCTACTACAGGACAAGCTTTCCCAGCTGCACGTGCCTGACTGCACCTGCAGGTGGATCACCGACTTCCTGTCTGACAGGAAGCAGCACGTGAAGCTGGGGAAACACGTCTCCGACTCCCGGACCATCAGCACCGGCTCCCCTCAAGGCTGCGTCCTTTCTCCTCTACTCTTCTCCTGTATACCAATAGCTGCACCTCCAGTCATCAGTCAGTCAAGCTCCTGAAGTTTGCAGACGACACCACTCTCATTGGACTCATCTCTGGTGGGGATGAGTCTGCCTACAGGAGAGAGATTGAACATCTGGTGTCCTGGTGCAGCCATAACAACCTGGAGCTCAACGCCCTAAAGACAGTAGAGATGGTAGTGGACTTCAGAAGGAACGCAGCCCCACCCGCCCCATCACCCTGCATGACTCCCCAGTCGACACTGTGGAGTCCTTCTGCTTCCTGGGCACCATCATCACCCAGGACCTCAAGTGGGAGCTGAACATCACCTCCCTCACCAAGAAGGCTCAGCAGAGGATGTACTTCCTGCGGCAGCTGAAGAAGTTCAACCTGCCAATGACAATGATGGTGCACTTCTACACTGCCATCATTGAGTCCATCCTCACCTCCTCCATCACCATCTGGTACGCTGCTGCCACTGCCAAGGACAAGGGCAGACTGCAGCGTATCATTTGCGCTGCTGAGAGGGTGATTGGCTGCAATCTGCCATCCCTCCAGGACCTGCACACCTCCAGGGCCCTGAGGCGGGCAGGAAAGATTGTGGCCGACCCCTCCCACCCTGGACACAAACTCTTTCAAACACTCCCCTCCGGCAGGAGGCTGCGGTCCATCAGGACCAAAACCTCACGACACAAGAACAGTTTTTTCCCGACTGCAGCTGGCCTCATCAACAAGGCCCGGGACCCCCACTGATACTGTACTGTTATCCTGACCCCCACGGACACCAAACAGACAGCACCTGTACTTATAACACTTTATCCCCTTGCACTATTGTTTATTGTTTACTGTTTACCGTTTGCACTATGTTTATGTTATTTTATGTCTGTTATGTTTTTATTGCACTATGTTTATTCCATTTTATTTATCTTATTTTATGTTCACTGTTATGCACCACCTGACCAAAACAAATTCCTCGTATGTGTAAACCTACTTGGCAATAAAACCTGATTCTGATTCTGATTCTGATTCTGATTCATACAGGTGAGAGGCCTCACAAGTGTACACAGTGCGAGAAGGGCTTTTCTGAAGTTGGTCGCTTAAAAATACACCTGAAGATTCATTCAAGGGAAAAGCCCTAAACATCGAAGTGTGGTGTAAGGGCTTTTCCACACTGCCTCATGCCAACATGGAATTCATACAGGTGAAAAGCTCTGCAAATGCATTAATTGTGCTTCTCCCAAATATTTAAGTAACCACCTGAGAATTTGTGTTCTCTGTGTGGGAAGTGCTTTTCCAAAACAAGTGCATGACATTTTCACTAAATGCTTCATACCGTTGTACAGTGTGGGGTGTGTTTAACTTGCCACAAAAGCAGTCACACAGCCAAAGTGCGTACAAATGTTTTCAGTGTAGGGATTGTTTTTCCAAAGGAAGTGAGTTAAATTGCCACCACGTACTGTGCATAATGCTAGTTTTTGATTTTCATGGCAAAGGTCAACTCCTACACATAAATAGCCTGACAAATGTATTCATTGTGGGAAGTGTTTGATGAAAGCATCCATTACATGATGTAGTTTGCATAATTCCTTGTAGATTGAAGGGTGGTATTTTGCGATTATGAAATTGACTGCAACGTAATTTGTTTGAAAGAACTGAAATCTGTTTGGATATACTGTCAAAAGAAATATGTTTTTGTGTATTGCAAACGTTTTCTGGAAATAAACTTACTGCCATTTCCAATTATTTTACTGCCACTTCAGAAGCTGTAATGTGCCTGTCAATTAAAGCCGATTATTAGACCTCACACACTACAGAGATATCAGTTGAGCATCTTTGTTTTAGTCTTTATTTTCCGACATTGCACTGTCAATTTGGCCTCTGCGAAAGACCTTGTAAATTCCCTGTTCAAGATGGCTCTGATGAACATATGTTCTCTTTGTCTAACAAGACTATAATTGAAAAAAAACTTCAATGCATTTCAGGGTTAAATTCCACTATAAATTAATGCCTGTATCTACGTTATACTGGATCTGCTTGTTAATTGTGTCCTTCTAGATTCAGGCAGTGGGTGGGTATATCCAGAACTGCCCAGGACTGGGTTTCCGCTTACCTGTCCAACAGGAAATCTGCATCACTGTTGGGGAGTTTGTTTCATCATCAGCTTGCTGAAGTGCAGTGTGTCCCAGTGATCAATTCTTGGTCCAATTTTGTTCCCACTGTACACATTTCCTGTCATTGCTATGCAAACGGAACCCTCTGTCTGTATTTTAAGGCAAATGATTTGACTTGGCCAGTTTATTAACGTCTCTTTCAGGACTGTATATCGCAAGGTTTTCTCCAATTCTGACAAAATGGAATCTCTCATTACAGGCCCACACCACACCTGTGTGTTGGTTTGTTTGCATCTGATTTTAGGCCCATCATAGCTAGGGAGTAACAAGACCAGGGCTGCGGTCGAATAGTCAAAAGAATTACGTCCTCTGTCTTTTCCTAACTACTTTTCCTTGACCTCGATGGAAAAGGGCATTTTTTGTGTTGAAATATGATAGAAAATTATCTAGTTTAATGCCACTCCCTGTTAGTTTAAAAAATACCATGAAAGCAACTAATATTTAAATCATGATGTCGTGATTTAACATTTCTGCCAGCAGCACCCCCTGCTCAAAATCTCTTCCTATGCCCGTGGTAGCCAATCCTGCCCGTGGGTCAGCACTTCAGCTGCGTCCCAGTCCACCCCCTATGCAAAGAACTACGCCGCATCGCCGGTATTCAGAAGACGAGAACAATGCCATACCATCCAAGAGGTAACCCAGTGGAGCGTTTTAATAGGACACTCCTCCAGATGTTGGGTACTCTGGAAAGCAAGAACAAGACTCACTGGAAGGATTTCGTCAAGCCGCTGGTGCACGCGTACAACTGTACGAAAAACGATGTGACTGGATTTGCACCATACGAACTGATGTTCGGACGACAACCTCGACTGCCAGTCGACCTAGCTTTTGGCCTACCCAAGTCACACTCCCAGTATGTGAACGATCTAAGAAGTCGGTTGGAAGAGAGCTATAAAGTTGCCACTCGTAATGCGTTGAAAACCGCCGACCGTAACCAGCGCAGGTTCGACAAACGAGTCGTGGGCTCAACCCTTGAAGCTGGTGATCGTGTTCTCCTGCGGAACGTCCGGATAAGAGGGAAACACAAGTTGGCCGACAAATGGGAGTCTGATGTGCATGTGGTGGTCCAACGTGCTGGTGACCTTCCTGTGTACACAGTCCGGCCTGAGAACAAGGATGGTCCCCTCTGGACTCTGCACCGTGACTTGTTGTTACCCTGTGGGTTCTTGCCTGTGGCTGAACCTGATAAGCCAGTCGTGCCAAAAGCTGTCCGCAGGCCTCGAACACGAAGAAGCCCTGACATCGAGAACAATGAAGGGTATGAGAGATCCCTCTGCTTCTGAGGAAGATGAGGTCTATGACGACTCATATGGAGAGACAGTGGAGGCTACCACTAGAATTCTGTCAGACACAGGACCAGTGCAGACGGTGAGGAATCAACCAACACATGAGACACAGCACACTATAGTTGTTCCTGTTGAGTTGCACCCTGCTCCAGTCGAACCTGAAAGAAAGAACTTACCTGAAGTTGAACCTGAAAGAAAGAACTTACCTGAAGCTGAACCTGCACTCTTCTGACTGCGAACTTGAGAGAGGAGACTCACCTGAAACGGTGTCGGAACAGGAACCTGGAGTTGGAGAACTTCCCGAACTTCCAGAAGACTATCCAAACTTAATGGATGAACCGCCACCCATCCTCTTGTATATGTCTGAGAGTGAAGAGGAAGAGACACCGGAAGGGAGTGGAGCAGTCGTTGCTAACACCCCTCCAAGCAACCAGGAGACAATAAATGATCAGCAGAATGGCAGGGATAGCACTCCCAGACGTTCCCTCAGGAAAAACCCTCTGCCACCAGATAGTTCAGTCTATCATGAGTTAGGAAACCCCCTGACTTCAGTCATTCAGACACTGTTGCAGAGCCTTAGTGCAACCATCACTACGGCACTAACCAGTCAGTTATGTAGATGCAACGGGACGTGCATAGGTTCAAGAGGGGAGGATGTAACCCAGGGTTCCAAGACACAAATTGAATAGATAGTGAAACAAAGAAAAACATTTTAAATAACTAGTAGCAAGTAAATAAGTAAATTATCATTCAAAATGGAGACAAAAGAAAAAGACTTAATAAGGAAAAATACATTTTCTTTATGTGCAGAAAGATAAGTTGATAGAAGGATTAGACAACCAATGCGGATAATGATACTTGTTGTAAATTTGTTGATTGGTCAGTCAGATGACAAGCCCGCCCTAACTTCCTCTGGTCAAGATGGCTTGAGCGACAGCAGACATGCGAAACTTTCTCTGAAAAAATTAAGCTAATTCGAAGTGAATTACAAGTGAATTTAGGATACAATTGCAGATATTTTTTTGAGGAGTGACAGTAACTTGAAAGGAAACAGATTTATGAAGAAATAACGAAGATTTGCAACGTTCTTCTATCGCCTTGGGCGACGACCGCGTGAAAGAAAATTTTCTGCATTCGCCATTAAGATCGTTGAAAACCAAACTTTGAACAACTTTGAACATATTCCCTTGGCCGGGTTTTTTTTTTGTTGGAGTGTTGTTTTTTTGTTGTTGGATTTGAACTGCTGTGCTGGATCCTGGATTCGTCCGCCCTGCTTGCCTTCCCTGGAGAGCTACAGCGGCGCGCGGACTGGCGAGCCACCCATGTGATCGACCTGCAATTTTAAAGAGAAGGAAAGAGCTCAATTGTGCCTTCTAAGATGGTGGTAGGACAAGAGTTTGAATTCTACAAACTGGAACTCAGCAACAAGTGGTCCAACAACCACACAGACTAAACTGATTTGCACAGATAGTGTTTTAGAAAAGTGTTTTGGTGTTATAGTGTGATAAGTTTCCTTTGCATAGGTACTTTCAGTAGTACTACATAAGGGTTTTGGTTTCAAAATAAAAGTCCTAAAGTCTAATTAGTGACAAATCATACTAGAACCAAATAACTAATAATAGGGATTAACTGAAACACATCAAAGAAATACTAAAAGTATGGTTAAGGTATAAAGATAGGAAAAATAGTCAAAAATTAGTGGAACCAGAGAAAATATAAATACAGACACAAAGTAAAAGGGCTTGGGACCAACTTGTATGTTTTTCCTTTTTCCATTTTGTAGATATGTGTGTTGTTGTTTAATGCTTTCTACTTTGTAATAAAAAACAAAGGGTACAAAGAACCAAAAAAGGGAAAATTAAAATTAAAATTAAAACAATCATTCTCTTACCTTTGAAATGCAGATCCTGCTTCCGTGTGTTTCGTTCTTGATGTGCAAACCGCCTCTCTCTCTCTCGAGTCGAATCTGTTGTCTTCTGATCTGGTCCATACTTACCTGATTTTATCCATTCTAGTAACGGTGTTAGTATTGAAGCACTTGTTACACTCTCTTCATTGCAGTTACTTCCATTCGAAGCAAAGTCCATTCCTTAGTGTGTGTCACATGTCGAGTGTAATCGCAAAAGGAGGTTTTCGGCGAAAGGTCTTATTATACACCATTTATCACCGGACGTCCACAATTGGCTATTTAATTTCATTTCTATATCTGCTCAATCTCCTCACTGATATTAGCCAGGCTATATCTCTCATACTTTCAGAAATGTTTTTGCTCCATATTCGTGCGACCATTCTTTCACATTCTGAAATATTTAGATATCTGTACTTTATAACTCCACCATACAGTTCATTAATTATTAAATTATATATGACCTTATTCTCAGAATGGCACCAGTCAATATTTAAATGTTTAAACTTGTCTACAAAATCACCATACATAAGTTTAAAATAAGGTTGTCCGGTTCTCGCTCTTCCTATCTTTTTTTCCCAATTAGTAATGTTACCGATCCAGCTAATTTGTCTGTTTATTCCACCTGCCACAATTTTACACATTGCTATTTTTAATTTGATACTTACGTCTATTGCTCCCAATCCTCCTAATTTTCTGGGTTTAAATAACAATTCTCTCCGAGTGACTTCTCTATTCGTTCCCCATATTAATTTACAACACTCTTTACTTATCTTAGTTATATATTTTTCTGTTGGTGGAACTTAAAAACATAATTTTTGACAGGATTAACAAATTACATATACCTATTCTAGACCTAAAGCTTGTGTTTTTACCAGACCACTTTAGAACTTCATCTTTGACTTCTTTTTCTTTTTTTTGCCAATTTGATTCACAACAATCAGTATTACTAATATAGATACCTAATACCTTAATTTCTTCTTTTACATCTATGTGTATAGGGAACTGTTTACTTAAATTACCAATCCAGACAGCTTCTGATTTATGATGGTTTAAAACTGCTCCGGATATTTTTTCGTAAATTTTAAAATGCTCATATATAATATCCAATTCTGTTTGTGATTTTACAAACACAGTAATATCATCAGCATATGCTGAAATGATAACTCTCTCATTCCCAACCTTTATCCCTTCTAATCGCTTGTCGTTTTGAATTATTTTAACCAAAGGGCTGATTGAAATCACATATAGAGCAGCACTTAGTGGACATCCTTGCTTCACCCCTCTATGAACTTCAAAACATTCTGTCAGCTGTCCATTTACATTCACTTGGACTAAGGATTTTGCATAAAGACACCTAACCATTTTAATAAAGTTTTGCGGAAATCCATATTTTTTCAGAACTTCAAATAAATATTCCCTTGAGACATAATCAAAAGCTTTTTCTGATCTAAAGCAATAATATAAAAACCATCTTCTTTTTCCATATTAGAAATGCATTCCCTTAGCATACATAAATTATCAAACATTAACCTTCCTTTTACAGCACAGGTCTGTTCTCTTTCTATAAGCAGATCCAGGCTATCCTGCAACCTATTTACTAGCACCTTAGCAAATATCTTATAGTCCAAGTTCATTAAAGTTAATTGTCTCCAGTTGTTAATATCATATTCATCTCCTTTTTTGAAAATTAAAGTGATTATACCTTCATAAAAGGAATCATACATATACTCTTTTAAAATGCCTTCATTAAAGACCTGGGTTAAAAAACCAGAGATTTCCTTACATTTCACATAAAATTCTGCTGGCAAACCATCCTTTTTTTAGATTTAACTGTGAAATAGCCAGCTCAACTTCTTCTTGCAGAATAGGACATTCCAAGTCATCAGAATTAAGACACTGACCATCATTAATTGAATTTAAAAAGAGTTGAGACAGATCATTGTCAATTTCAATATCTGCATACATCTTTTGACACAGGTTTTTGACAGTATGCCATATATCACATTCTTTTTCAATAACAATACCCATTTCATTTCTTATTGCTTTAATGCATTTCTGTTGTTGCTTATCTTTAAACTGAGCTATAATATTAATAGCACTAGGAGCATCTTTGACATTCATATTGCTTCCTATCTGTACCTGTAAACCATGTAGAGAATCTTTGTTCATATATTCAATTTCATCTTTCATTTTGTACATTTCAGTAAATTCTAAGTCTGTTTTACTCAATTTTACGTTCAATTCTATGTATTTTTTGAGCAGCAGGTCATATTTATTATTTTTTTCCTGATTTAGACTTTTACACTTGTATCTAAAAAAGTCCTTTATCCTATGTTTTAAAATTTCCCACAACTCAATGGCTGTTTGTCAGAATTTTCAAGTTCTTTATATTGTCGATTTCAAGTTTTAACTCTGACACTAGTTCTAAATTATCAAGACACTGAGTATTTAATTTCCAATAGGATTTCTTGGGATCACCTGTGATTTTGAGCTGCACTGTAACAGCCAAGTGATCAGATTCCACAAGAAGTTTAGTTTTGTAATCACATATATCAAAGTTACTATTTACATAAATTCGATCAATCCTTGTCCTTGTATATTTGTCATGTCTAGTAAAGTCAACCTTATTTGGATGTAAAATTCTAAAAGCATCCCTCAAGTCTGTTCCTTCCAACATTTTTTTAGAGCGGTTCTTTCTCTCGTCATTAAAAAAGGTCTGTGTGAAAATATATCTTTCTCCTCGAACACCACATTAAAATCACCACACACCACAATCGGACACCCTGCACATAAAAAATTTCTAAGTTTGCTAAACAGTTGGGTTTTCTTCACTCTCTGGTGCAGTATATACATTAATTATTCTAATCTTTTTACTAAAAAGGTAACAGTCTAAAACCAATAACCTGCCTGGGATAATTTCCCGTTTTCTTGTAATCGCAAAAGGGGGTTTTCTAAACACATTCGGCGAAAAGTCTTATTATACACCATTTATCACCGGAAGTCCACAATTGGCTATTTAATTTCTATATCTGCTCAACTTCTTACAGCTTTGCAAATCATTTCGATACGGATTACCAAAACGTGCATAAACTTTTCATTTTCACAAACAGAAGAAGCCAAGTAGTAGGTACAGCCTTCACAATGTCAATATAGAGCGATGAGCTCGACATAGAGGAAATGCTGTTTTTCAGAGGAAATGCTGCGTTTCAGTGAAAATGTGGGCGGCTCTTAAAAGAGCCTTTGGGTAGTTCCGAAACTGATTTACTGGAAGAGAGGTTTACCCACCGAAGCCGTACAGAGTGCGACCCTGACGCTTCAGAGCATAAACCACATCCATAGCGGTGACGGTCTTTCTCTTGGCGTGCTCGGTGTAGGTGACTGCATCGCGGATAACGTTCTCCAAAAACACCTTAAGCACTCCTCGGGTCTCTTCGTAGATGAGACCTGAGATACGCTTGACTCCTCCACGGCGAGCCAAACGACGAATCGCAGGTTTAGTAATACCTTGGATGTTGTCACGGAGAACTTTGCGATGACGCTTAGCGCCTCCTTTTCCAAGACCTTTCCCGCCTTTTCCCCGACCACTCATTTTCTTCACACAAGAGCGAGTTCTTCACAACGAATTATGAACTCCAGCTGCATAAACACGCGTATGTATCTGCGCAACGACGACCTGATTGAAGCCACGTATCAACGAAAAGGCGGCTATAGCTAAAGCCCGCCTCCAGCACTCCCAGACTTCCGAGCGTTGGAGCACAGCGCACCAAACTAGTCATTTGAATATAAAAGACCAACAGAGCATATCGTCTACTTCTAAGATTATTAAAACTAGAGTTGATACAAATGAATATCACAAAGCTAGTACAGAACACTAGCATATCATAGTGGTCATTCTAGTAGTCTAGCGTAACTAAATGGTAAATGGACTGCATTTATATAGCGCTTTTATCCAAAGCGCTTTACAATTGATGCCTCTCATTCGCCGGAGCAGTTAGGGGTTAGGTGTCTTGCTCAAGGACACTTCGACATGCCCAGGGCGGGGTTTGAACCGGCAACCCTCCAACTGCCAGACAATCGGTTTTACCTCCTGAGCTATGTCGCCCCTAACTAAGTGTTATGAACTTAAACAGCATTTTAAAATACAATTAAGCTCCAATTGTGTCCAAATGAAATGTTCCAAAACAGATTAAAATAATTTTTATCCAACTGATTTATTTTTGTCCTTTTTTATTTTAACGTGCACATGTTACAATCAACACTGAATGCAAAAGTTCGTCTACTTACACCCATTTTTGTGGACTGCGTGTAAGTGAGAAATGTTTAATTATGTCCATTACAAGAATACTGTAGTTGATATATATTGATGGAGTTTGACGGGTTTCGCAAAAAGACGATTTGAGACACACCCATGTGGCTCACTGAAGAGAGAATACCAGGCCCTTTATTCACACCAGTGAATCTGTGAGCTACATTGCAGCATTAAATGTTCGAAGGAATTGGCAATCTAAGCACAAAAATCACATAAGCACACGCACAGACATAGATAAGAGATATTTGCTCTGACAAGAATTGAAGTGGCTCTTAAAAGAGCCTTTGTTGTATGGATTGCGTGCTGGCAAACTGTCTTAAGCGCGCTCTCCCCGGATGCGGCGGGCTAGCTGGATATCCTTGGGCATGATAGTCACTCTCTTGGCGTGAATTGCGCACAGATTGGTGTCCTCAAAGAGACCAACGAGATATGCCTCGCTAGCCTCCTGCAGAGCCATGACTGCTGAGCTTTGGAATCGGAGATCGGTCTTGAAATCCTGAGCGATCTCTCTCACAAGGCGCTGGAAGGGCAGTTTACGAATCAGTAGCTCAGTAGACTTCTGATAACGGCGGATTTCTCGCAGAGCCACAGTACCAGGCCTGTAGCGGTGAGGCTTCTTCACGCCGCCCGTTGCAGGCGCGCTCTTACGCGCCGCCTTCGTGGCAAGCTGTTTTCTGGGGGCTTTACCACCAGTTGACTTACGTGCGGTCTGCTTAGTTCTGGCCATTTCTTCTTATTCAAGACTCGGTTGTCAGAATGTAGCGCGATGCCGCCGACACACATTTAAAGCATACTAGCGAGGAGTTGATTGGATAGGATTTTACGGATCCTCATTGGCCCGGATCTTCCCTCCATTCAACGAGGCCATTGGATCGTTCCTTCCGTTTCCTTCCGTTTCCTCAGTCGCCAAAAATTTAAACTTTTTTCTTACCGCCTTGATTTTACATTACATTACAGGCATTTAGCAGACGCTCTTATCCAGAGCGACTTACTCAACTTTTTACATTGTATCCATTTATACAGCTGGATATATACTGAAGCAATGTAGGTTAAGTACCTTGCTCAAGTCTTTGCTACACTCCGTCTTCCGATTTACTCCAACGTCGTAAACAGCAATATTGCTAATGTGAGTAGAACATCTGAAAGATTTTTTACAAATAAAAATTATCCTCCCAGGGCATACGAAGCACATTTCGCAATTTGACATGCGACATTAATATGGTTAGTTAATGGAATAAGATTTATTCAATACAAAACTTTGATTAAACGTCCAATGTAAACAGTTTATGAATTCATTACCAAACGGTTAGTTGTAGTGGCCATGCGTCCACACTTCCATAGATTAGGCGACCGATTCACCTCAGTGGTTAATTTGATCAGTTAAACGCTTCGTATATGGGACTTTTATTCTTCATGGTTGTGCTATGCGTCTATCAATGCGAGCGAATAATCAGAGTAACTAAACTTTCCTTTTCAATGCATTTCTAATTGGTTTAATAGTATCACTTGAACACTTTTCACATCCGGTTTTCCACAATTTAATTAGTGGTGCAAATACGGTTTGGTTCCCAGAACCCAAAAACCATTGAACAATATTAAAATCGACAAGAAACTATCGTAAAGTTATGGTTGAAATGGAAATTGTGTTCTTGATACAGATTTAGTGGCTCTTAAAAGAGCCTTTGGGTGAATGGTCCTCGTGAGAGACAAATCACTTTGCCTTCACAGCCTTTTCGGTTTTCTTGGGGAGCAGAACAGCTTGGATGTTGGGCAGTACTCCGCCCTGGGCGATAGTGACGCCTCCGAGCAGTTTGTTCAGCTCTTCGTCATTACGCACTGCCAGCTGCAGATGTCTGGGAATGATGCGAGTTTTCTTGTTGTCGCGGGCCGCATTACCAGCCAGCTCCAGAATTTCAGCGGTCAGATACTCGAGCACAGCAGCCAGATAAACTGGAGCACCGGCACCAACGCGCTCGGCATAGTTTCCTTTACGCAGCAAGCGGTGAACGCGACCTACTGGAAACTGCAGTCCTGCCCTCGATGAACGAGTCTTAGCCTTCGCCCTCGCCTTACCGCCAGTTTTGCCCCGTCCACTCATTTTCACTCTTGTTCTATGAGGAGAGAAAAAAGAATAAGACGGAGTAGAGGAGTGTCACTCTTATAGCAACACTCTATTCACCCATTGGCTGCAGCGTTGGTGGAATGTTGTCCAATGAAATAGGAGGACAATTTTTACATGGCGCTCACAGCACAGTACTGAATTGAGTCTCATCGGTACTTTGTAAAAAGCGCTTAATTGAAATTTCAGGCATTATAAAGTTTGAATGCTTGAAAACCGGTAATTCAAGAAACAATCAAGCATGTCAACATATAAGACGAACACAAAAGTCTCGCGTTACTTCTATATATACATTAATGACCAAGGCACATTTTATAAACCGTATGCATTGTTTCCCCCTTTATGCAGAAATCATCTGGATTAATGGAATTGAGTCTGGTTAATACTTATTGTATCACAATTTCACTGCCAAAATGTGTATGATGGGTTCAAAAAATGTTTATAGCCTATATTTCACGTGAATTCCTCCGTTTATTTCCACATTAAACCCGTTTTTACTTTGACTCTATTTTTCTTTCTTTTCTGTCGATTTTATTCTCCTCCATAGTGATAGGGATTGCGCTCAATATCAAGTAACGTAACCGGTATATTGATATTCATTCATCTATAACAATCACCTATGAACCATTGAGTTTAGAGAGAGCAGAAGCCAGTTAGTTTGTTTGAACACAGAATACCAGTATAGTCCACATACGCGTAGATTGTAGTGGTGCCTGGATGCGTTTGTGCATGCCTCCAGATTAATATATATATATATATATATATGATACACACAGACGGCTGACAAGCTTTCTTCTTGAGTTCAATAGATATCCGCAACTAGACACATGGAAGAGCTTGTCACCAGGCATACAAGAACGAAATAATGAAACTTGCACTTTCAAGAAGCTGTGGATGGCTCTTAAAAGAGCCTTTGAACTTCGTAAATGTACGTTACAGTATATGCGTTCACTTCTTCTTGGGAGCCGCTTTCTTGGCTTTGGTGGTCTTAGGTTTGGCAACTTTTGGCTTGGCCGCCTTCGCTTTCTTAGGACTCTTGGCCGCCTTCTTGGCTGCTGCTGCCGGCTTCTTGGTTTTCTTCGGACTCTTGACCGGCTTCTTCGCCGCAGCTGTCGGCTTCTTGGGTTTCTTTGGGCTCTTCTTCGCCTTAGCTGCAGCGGGCTTCTTCTTCGGCGACTTCTTGGCCGCAGGCTTCTTCGCTGCTGCCTTTTTAACCGCAACGGGCTTCTTAGCTTTAGGAGCTGCTTTCTTAGCGGGTTTCTTTACACTCTCCTGTTTTTTATTGAGCTTAAATGAGCCAGATGCGCCGGTTCCCTTTGTCTGAAGCAAGGTCCCCTTGGTCACCAGGCTTCGAACAGCTAGCCTTACGCGTGAGTTGTTTTTCTCCACATCGTAGCCATTTGCGACCAGACCTTTCTTCAGCGCAGCCAGGGACACTCCGCTCCTCTCCTTGGAAGCAGAAATTACTTTCACAATCAACTGCCCAACGCTAGGCCCCGCATTTTTGGGCTTGCTTGCCGCTTTCTTCTTGGGAGCCTTAGCCGGAGCGGCGGCGGCTGGAGCTGGAGCAACTTCCGACATAATTCTTCAGTCAGATTTTCTCTAATCACGTTTGCAGTACTCAATACAATACCCTTTCGCTGTTCCCGCACAGGGGGCTGGACTTAAATGCTACATGAGGACCATGTAGACTCAACCAGCCCGGTGCAGTGTCTCGGCTCCTGAGAATTCGGTTCACTTGTGTTTTCTCTGCGTCAATATTGATAAAATAAAACACTGTACAGTTATTTTACTAGCAAAAAACGCAGGTAAACTTCAACAAAAGCCCTTCTGCCTACAAATTAACTTCTGTGCCCTGAACAGTGTAGCCGCGTTTTCTCCAGCCTGTCCAAAACATCGACACTGGTCACAGACAAGTACCTGTCAAAAGTGCTTCTCCTACACGATTCGTCTTTTAAAACCATCAAACATATCACACACGTTAAAAGTGTTCGTTCATTATTCACAGAAGCCCCGTGTGGAAACGGGAAAGGCTGAAAGACTCATGCAATACCGAAGTGAAGCGGTTGTGCAGGACTTCTAGTTCTGGCAGTAAAGCACAACGCAAGTCTTCGCTGAGATTCATCACCGTTACACATCAACGTTTGCTGAACCAGCCATTATGGTTTATAAAAAATAAATAAAATAAAAAAACATTGTTTAGCTTATTATACCGAGACTAATGTATTTTCTCTATTGTCATTAATATACTGCTATGTAAATTAATCCGCGTTTTCATGTAACTTCTTTCGGACGTGCCCATGCAGTGCCTAAATGTACGCTCTTCAGACGCCTGATATCCCTATGGGTGATCACATTTTAGGTCATAAAACGTGTGAAACCTTCCCCTTGCATCCATAAAATTAGAAGAAATTGGTCGCCTTTGGGGGGTGGGGGGGTAATTGTCAAAATTTAAATAGTGAAAACGAAAGTAATAAAATCTAAAAGATGATTATTTTGTGAGCAAAAAAAAAAAACAAACAAAAGACAAATCAGTCCTTGCAGAAATCATAAACTTAAATAAAAGGCTGAAGTTTGAGTTGGAACTGCTGGATTTCTATCGAACCAATTTTTTTAGGATATTGAAAGCATTTACTATAGTTCCATCATTTGGATTTTGTGCTGTAAGAGATAAGAACACAATGCAGGTTTATTTTTCATTTGCCTTGGGTGGGATTCAATCGATATTTGTCCAACTTTGACTGGCAATGAAAAGCAAGAATTTCTTTCTCTTTTGTTCACCTTTTGGCGACATAGCTCAGGAGGTAAGACCAATTGTCTGGCACTCGGAGGGTTGCCGGTTCAAACCCCGCCCTGGGCATGTCGAAGTGTCCTTGAGCAAGACACCTAACCCCTAACCCCCAACTGCTCTGGCGAATGAGAGGCATCAATTGTAAAGCGCTTTGGATAAAAGCGCTATATAAATGCAGTCCATTTACCATCCATTTACCATTTTGTCAATACAGGCTTTACACCTAGTTTTCATTTTTACAATACATATTGCCATCCAATGAAATTCTTTGAGTTGTTTCGGTATGTTGTCCATAACACATCCATATTTGATAACATTAAGATTAATATTAATACTGAAACCAATAGGCATTTTTTAAAAATCTTTTGCAATCCAGTAATATGTGATTTATTGTTTCTTGCTCAGTGCACTCAGACAGTCAGTGGTTTTAACAAAACAGTGGTTTTATTTATCCCCCCCACCCCCACAGCATGGTGAGTTCAGCAATTGCTTCAACTAATTGACCAGACTGAATTGTGAAGTAATATGTCATGTGTGTGTCATTTTAAAAATGTAAGTACAAATGTTGATTGAGCACAGGCTTTTCTCTTTGCACTCTTCATTTTACACTAGTGGCTTAGTTTCAATAACTATTTTCAGCATTTAAGTAATTGACTGTTTTCAGCTGTAGGTCTCAGTTTACAAATGCTAAATAACCAGTTTGCCACAGCACATTACCAAAAACAGATTTTGTCACCTGGAAGATTTCAGAGAAACTCCTTACAAGAATATAGAATATTCATACTTTTGATTATATTTGATTATAAAGGTTTGATGTGTGACATCAGGAGGGTAAATGATTATCTAATTATGATAAACAATTTGTCAAAGCCAGCAATCACTGGAAAATGCCAGTTGCTTAAATTTTGAGATGCAATATATTTAAACTGGTTCTTAGCTAAAACTATGCATTTAATCATAAATACAATAATATACAAAGGTTCAGCCGCTTCTTGTCAAATGGCACATTGCGATGAATATTGAATATTTCAGTGAAACGTTACCACAAACACCGGAGGCCGCCGCCCAGCCCCCACAGATATCAGCACAGCAGAATCTTTGGTCATTTATCAGAAACCGCAGGCCCACACCATAGCACCGTGTCCTTGTGTATTTTAGGATTGGAACGGTTTACTTTATGGTTTCATATTCTAGGCTGGCATAAATTCATTTGCTTGTACCGCTTTCTTGAGGTAGTCACGAATCTAAGGTTACACAGCATACTGTAGCACGGTTTCTCAAAGCTCCGTTGGGTGCACTTGGTTCTGCTGTATTGTTAAATCTCCCTAAAATAGGTCGATTGTCCCATTAACTAAAGCTGGACTTCAATATAGAATTTCGGACGCAAGCATCTGCGCACGTCCACATCAAAGGATTGGGAGAACAGACTTCGGCATATGCATGCAACTCCGCCGGCTGAGTTACAAAATAAGCTCGGCTCCACACTGAACATCAATGAAAGTATTTTTGCCTCCCGTGAGAGTGTGGGTGGCTCTTAAAAGAGCCTTTGGGTTAAGATTCGTTGCACGTCAGTTTACTTGGAGCTAGTATACTTTGTAACGGCCTTGGTGCCCTCAGACACTGCGTGTTTGGCCAGCTCTCCTGGCAACAGAAGGCGCACAGCGGTTTGAATCTCCCTTGAAGTGATGGTAGAACGCTTGTTGTAGTGAGCCAGACGGGAAGACTCACCAGCAATGCGCTCAAAAATATCATTAACAAAGGAGTTCATGATGCCCATGGCCTTTGATGAAATGCCAGTATCAGGATGCACTTGCTTCAAAACCTTGTACACGTAGATAGCGTAGCTCTCCTTCCTAGACTTTCTGCGTTTTTTTCCTCCCTTCCCAGCGGTCTTGGTGACAGCTTTCTTAGAACCCTTCTTGGGCGCGGATTTCGCTGGCTCAGGCATTCTTGCAAATTCAGAAACGAAGTGATACCGGCTAAGCCGTTCTCCTTCCATATAAACGGTCCGTATGCAAATGTTCAGACCTGGTTTAAGATGACGTCAGACCAATTCTCATTGGAGGCCGCTTGTACTGCAACTGTTGTTGGCTGATTTTTCAAATTCTATTGGCGGAAATTCGCGGGCTTTAAAACCATTGATCAAGTTTTACACAAAGGATTTTTTTCATTCTCCCGCATTTTTCTAGTAATCGCACAGAGAGCAAAAAATCAGTGGCAATCGGTTACATTCTAAACCAAGTCCATTTTTATCTCCATTTTTACATTACAGTTATTTAAACACACATCACTTGCTTCTAACGTTGTCTGAAGAAAGCGTTAACACGTTTGCAATCTGGCATTCGTCCTGCCGAAACAATACCCATATGCCTATATATAAATGGAGGCATTGTCTAAACGTTGGAGATACCTTGTAGAATACAGATTTAAGCCCAATTCTTCAGTGAAAACACGCTGGCAATTATATGTGTGAGTGTGCTATATATATATATGTGTGTGTGTGTGTATATGTATATATAATGTCATTTTATTTCATTGTAAATAGTTTTTTGTTTCTGTAATGTTGTACAGAACCATTAAATGTCTTGTCTTTTCGCCTCAGGTCGTGTTAGCTTTTGAGGGCTTTTTAATAACTTTACTGATTTTAGCTTTTGACAGTGCTGATCACAGTGTCCTTCTTCTACTACCTCAGGCCGTGGGTGGGGTGGAGGGATCTGGATGTGTGTCCTCAGGATCAGCCTCAAAATCCTTACTAACAATACTAGACATGATTCAGACTCGAGCAGTGAGAATGTCTTGTGCAGCAGTTAAAAATACATCAGTGCCACCCTTGAAAGTGGAGATGCTATGGAGGCGATAAGATTCAAGATTCAATACTTTAATGCCGTACAACTTAGTTGTTAGGAATTTGCCTCGGTGTGCTCATGACAGAACAACAAACAATCACAGCCAAACAGTCAAGACACATAATAAGAAAAGAAACACGTAACACATAACCCCCACCCCATAGAGCATTACATAGATCCGTGGATGTAAGAGTTTAACAGTCCAAGAGGAAAGTCCAGTGCAAAATATGAATAAAGTGACGGGTGCTTTAAAATAGGGTGCAAAGAAACGTGGTTAATATGTAGGGTTTAGGGCCTGTTAAGTGAGGCAATTGTTAGCAGAAAAATACGTTTGGGGAAAAGAGGGTATAACCGTCAGACCACACCCAGTAGGTGGCGTTAATGTACCAAACGAAACGTGCGAGTGGTATCATTCGGTGCCGAGAATTAGTGCATTACGTTAAACAAACGGTGTAGCCCAACTGAAGTAAAGTCAGCATTAATAAGGGTAAGTTGTTCTCCTCCTGTAAATATCGATGCTTTATCAGTTCTATTAGTTTTATTTACCAGGAAGCTTTTCTCGGCGTTTGCACAAGTGTGGCAATGGCTGCAAAATAAACGTGATTGTAGAATTCATTTTCGAGTTTGCTAAATGTGTAAGATGTCGCTACCCTTTCGATTGTCTGATTTCGATTGGCGTCTGTATGGTTCTTTTTAGTCATAATGTACAATGCAATTTGAGTTCATTTTTAGCGAAGTAGCCACGTTATGAGTATCCCCGGCCATTGCTTGTGAACTAAACAGTGCTGTGATGTGATTTGATGAAAAAAAATGCTGGAGAACCTGTAACTGTTAGAGCATAACAAAACAAGCGGAGATTAGAAACTAAATTCAATTGGGGCAATTCAGCATGTTGTCAACAACCGGGTTTGCACGGGATTAAAATATACTTCATGTGCAAATGAAAATTTACTAAAATAACCCCAACCCCGCGAACTAGTTTAAAAACTATGACTTCTTGCACAAACTATATTGGCAATCTCTGTTTTTACCATTGTCAGTAGCCTACATGGACGACGGGACGCCGCTATTTTCAATGGGTGAGATTTGAGGCCAATCCCATACGGTCTATGGGCCAATCGTATTCCTGTCTGATCGGCCTCGTGCAGTGAATATGGGAACACTAAAGATATCAGCTGAATAATGTTAAAGTTTAAAATGCGTGTATTAAGTTCAACACACATTTGTTTGTGTTTGTGTGTGTGTGTGTGTGTAGAACTTAATAATAAGAATAATAAAGTAATGACTTATACAAAAGTATAAGCTAGCTAATTCGCAGCATTTTGCTATTCTGCTTTTCTCGGTTGTTAGCTTGATAAATAGGCTACAGTCGCCTATATTTTGTATATTTAATTATGATATTTCGACGATGTGAATGAAAATTCACTAAGATGTGTCAAATTTCGTATAGGACATGAACAGCAGCACTTCTAGGTCTTGCTCATTCGGTACACGTTCTCACTTTCTGTCTAGTGGTGAAAAAATGTATAAAACATTGCTGCGCTGGTTCCCCTTAATAAAGGTTGTTTGGTTTGTCTGCAACAAACTTAAGTACAAGTTGTTTTCTTCTAATGCTTGCGATGACCTTTTGACACATTTCCGCTTTGTGGTTTGTAGTAGCAGTACTTCCTTATTGCAGTCTTGTACACCATTTTTTTCCACCCATTCCTGGATTCTGTGGGATTTTTCTGGATTGTGGTCTACTGTGGGGGAAAAATCATTTTCTTTTGGAAGAGGAAACCTTCTGGAATAGTTGTTTTTACATGCAGGTCATTATTTGCTTTTGAGTTACACTTCTTGTGTACATGGCAAATTTAAATTTCCCAAATGAAATCATTTACCATATGTATTTTGTTCTCTACCTAACAACAACTGTTTTGCTGAAGGTGATGAGACATAAACCTTTATTAATTATGCAAGACCTTCTTAATTCAGCCTTTTGCTTTTGTTTTTGTAATGTTTCTGTCATTGTCCTGGGTCTTCAAAAAAATGAATTCAAATCAATTTTTTTGTATAGCGGTTTTATAGAGATACTGTCACTAGTGGAAATACCCATTTCCTCGAAGCGTTTTGGAAATGTGTTATAAAAAAAAAAAAAAAAAAAAAAATATATATATATATATATATATATATATATATATTTGTAACTTCTCAATAATGCGTTCTTGAATAGTAAGTATTACTGGCGTATCATATTTGCTTTATTCCTTCATAAATAAGGAGGACAACCAGGGCTTGGTAGTGTCTCGGTACACTTTTGATCCCCCCTGTATCTTTGCTTGGTGTACTTGAGAAGTTTCAGTTGCTGTGCGATAAATCTTTATATTGATCGTCGTTGCTACATTGGGTAGCCTGTACAGACAGAGTGATGAGGTACGTGAGATTAGGTGGCCTTTTTTTGTGTAGATTTTTGGATGATATAGACTGCTTTACAGTATTATAAGCCGCGTTTCCACCGCAGGAACTATACCCCGGAACTAGGAACCTTTTGAGGAACTCAGTGCGTTTCCACCGCAGGAACTAGGGTCTAAATTTAGTTCTGAGGGCTTTGTTTTACCCCCCAAAAGGTTCCTGCTTGGGGGGTAGTACTTTCCGAAAGTACAGGAACCTTTTGGGTGGAGCTTGCAGCGCTGAACATTTCTGATTGGTCGAGTACTCACGGGATTTTTTTGTCTATTTTCAGGCGCCATGTTTGAAAATATGCAGGCACAAACCAATTTATTTTCATAATAACTTCAAATCAAACTTGTATGTTATGCGGCGCAGTAGCCTACTTTTGGTTATAGCCTGCCAACGTCTTGGAATTATAACGTGTTGCTCTTCTGTTCTTTTCTTGCTTTAGTATTCGTTTTATAAAATGCTAAGCATTTGTGCTGGGACAGCATATTACGTACTAAAACATTCAAACGGATTAATTCGGTTGCTGAATATTTTCTTCCGGATTTTCTTAGCCCGTTGTAATTGATTCAAAAGGTTTGATACAGTTATGTGAGGTATGCGGTAGTTCTGCGTAATTCACATTGGTGATACAGTAAAAGCAAACTGGAAATCACCTTCCGCACTTTTTGTCAGGGTAAAATAACAGGTTAATTCTAGTAATCGTACCTTTAGCTTTTTCAGACTGCCGTAATTTTACTCTGCCATTCTTCAATTCCACAAAAAGACCAGGAAGACTATGGACTAATTTATGGTGTATGGTTCGCATCTGGAGGGAACACTTCGCTGCTCGGCTAGCAGTAACTTCGAAGGAAAACAAACGGTGGCTGTACCACTACTAATTTAAATTTTCACCCAAGTCCGAGTTTTCGTTCTATTCTTGTCATTTTGACGATGAAAAAGTAATCAAACAGCAAATTGTTTACAACATGTGCATGTTTTCTGCTGTTGTTGCCAGTTAGCCTATATTGGAAATGTTACATTACATTACAGGCATCTGGCAGACGCTCTTATCCAGAGCGACGTACAACAAAGTGTATAACCATAACCAGGAACAAGTATGACGAAACCCCTAGCGAGAAGTACCGGTCCAAGTACAGGGAACAACCGCATAGTTCAACTTGGACCCTGATGGTTAAACTGATTAACACTAACAACGAGAACGGCAACAACGCAATCTATGGAAAAATAAAAATAAATAAAAATACAAGTAGACGTTAAGACAGTTGATGTGCCTAAGTCACCTATGAAACAGCTGCCTAGTTACAACCCTAAGTTTAGTCATTTACAGGGGGGAGGGAGGGATGGGGAGAGGTGCAGCCTGAAGAGGTGGGTCTTCAGTCGTCGTTTGAAATGGGTCACAGTCTCAGCTGTTCTGACCTCCACAGGGAGGTCATTCCACCATCGTGGGGCCAGAACAGACAGGAGACGTGTTCTGGAAGTGCAGGTGCGAAGAGGGGGAGGTGCTAGGCGTCCTGAGGTAGCAGAACGGAGGGATCTGGCTGGCATGTAGGGTTTGAGTGCATGCATTCTGTGAATGTGAATGCATTCTGTCGCTTCGGATGTCAAGACATGAAAGCGAATGTTCGCATAAAAACATAATGAATGTGTTTGAGAGGATATATAAAACAGTTACAATCTGACTATTGGTCTGTTATATCCTATTTGTTGCATAACGGTCCAAGTTCAACTACCAACGACAGTTTTGCTGACAGCGGTAAAATATGCCCAAACGGCTGCAGAAGAATATTTCAATTCCATGTGATTAAATCGATAAAAATCAATAAATACAGAAGTAACCATACATAGTCATTGTTGGTAACCCGTTGTATATAAGTGGAATAAACCCCTCCGGGCTGTCCCGGTTATTAGAAAATAATGTAGGCTACTTTGGTGGTAGTATGGGGTTACAGAAGAAATATGACAGATGGACCGACGACAACGCCGCTTTTTCACACGTCAGTGGGCTAATTTGCCTAATCTTCGTGGGACTTTAGACCCCGGTGGAAACGCAGACAACCATTGGCTGAAGGAACCTATAAGTTCCTGGTAAAGTAGTTCCTGGGACTGAAAGTTCCGGGTAATTTTGGTGGAAACGCGGCTATAGATGCCAGTTTTGAGAGTTTCATGCATTGTGGTGGTCGGATAATTTTTAATAATGTTGTATTGTGTGTTGTCAGTGATTACATTTATGTAGAATGTGTTTGCTGCTGCAGCAGGACCTGTTTGATTAAGGCTAACTCCCTTCCCCTGTGTCCCTCCAGGAGCTGCACGTCTGCTGTACTTTTGAGCCGCAGTATGATGCAGGCAGGAGTCTGTCTGAGACAGGACACTGAGACAACACTACCAGAGCTCACTGAGCAGCACAGGACCAGACAGAAAGAAGAGGAACTCAGTGGACTGGAGCCTGTCCACATGGCAGAGTCAGAGACAGAGTGTGCTGCACCTGGATTCAGCACACTGGAGCCAGAGTGTGTTACCGCACACAGTGGGGTCAGTGATGTACACCACACACACACATCACTTACTAAAACAGAAACTGATTTGGGCTCCACCCACACTGGGGATCTTAAGACCGAGAGCCTTGACAGTACAGAGCTGGGATGTGTAACCCATCTGCATCCTGACCAAATCAAAACTGAGGCTGATGATGGAGGATACCTTAAGACAGAACATATCAGTGACTTGAATGATTTAAAATGTGTTCATATTAAATTTGATAAGATTGAATCCAGTGAAATTTTAGTGAGTGATCTCATGAATACTGTGATGAATGGGGCTGGTGTTGGTCACAAAGGCCAGACTGAATCAGGCCAATGTGCAGGACAGCCAAGCCCAAACTGTAAAAAAGAGGAACCTTACGGCCTACTGACCCATTGTGGAGACTTAAATGATCACTGTGACATGAACAGTGAAAATAATCTGACCAGAATTGTCCAGAAAGGTGCAAATAGTAGCAACAAACATGCAAACTGTCAAAGAACAAATGTGATCATTGAACCCATGATAATTCAATCAAGTAAAACACAAAGCCTTTTGAAAATCTTTCAAAAAAAGGCTGTGCATACAAATGAAGGTCAAATTCATGCAGGTCAAAAGCCATACAAATGTACACAATGTGAGAAGTGTTTTACTACAAAATATTATTTAAGTGTACACCAGAGAATTCATACAGGTGAGAAGCCATACAAATGTACACAATGTGAGAAGTGTTTTACTACAAAATATTATTTAAGTGTACACCAGAGAATTCATACAGGTGAGAAGCCATACAAATGTACACAATGTGAGAAGTGTTTTACTACAAAAAATTATTTAAGTGTACACCAGAGAATTCATACAGGTGAGATGCCTTACCAGTGTGTACATTGTGGGAAGTGCTTTCCTGCGAAGTTTCTATTAAATCACCACCTGAGGGTTCATACAGAAGAAAAGCCATACAATTGTACACAATGTGAAAAGTGTTTTAAATCAAAATCTGATTTAAGTGTACACCAGAGAATTCACACAGGCGAGAAGCCTTACCAGTGTGTACATTGCGGGAAGTGCTTGTCCACAAAGTATCTATTAAAATGCCACTGGACAACTCATACAGGTGAGAAGCCATACAAATGTACACAATGTGAGAAGTGTTTTAATACAAAATCTTATTTAAATGTACACCAGAGAATTCATACAGGCGAGAAGCCTTACCAGTGTGTACATTGTGGGAAATGCTTTTCCAAAAAGTATCTATTAAAATGCCACTGGACAATTCATACAGGTGAGAAGCCATACAAATGTACACAATGTGAGAAGTGTTTTAGTACAAAATCTTATTTAAGTGTACACCAGAGAATTCATACAGGCGAGAAGCCTTACCAGTGTGTACATTGTGGGAAATGCTTTTCCAAACAGTATTTATTAAAATGCCACTGGCCAATTCATACAGGTGAGAATCCATACAAATGTACACAATGTGAGAAGTGTTTTAGTACAAAATCTTATTTAAATGTACACCAGAGAATTCATACAGGCGAGAAGCCTTACCAGTGTGTACATTGTGGGAAATGCTTTTCCAAACAGTATTTATTAAAATGCCACTGGCCAATTCATACAGGTGAGAAGCCATACAAATGTACACAATGTGAGAAGTGTTTTAGTACAAAATCTTATTTAAGTGTACACCAGAGAAGTCATACAGGCGAGAAGCCTTACAAATGTACACAATGTGAGAAGTGTTTTAAATCAAAATCTGATTTAAATGTACACCAGAGAAGTCATACAGGTGAGAAGCCATACAAATGTACGCAATGTGAGAAGTGTTTTAAATCAAAATATGATTTAAATGTACACCAGAGAAGTCATACAGGTGAGAAGCCTTACAAATGTACACAATGTGAGAAGTGTTTTAAAAGAAAAGCTAATTTAAATACACACTTGACAGTTCATACAGGTGAAAAGCCCTACAAATGTACTCTTTGTGAGAAGTGTTTTGCAAGTAAGTGTCATTTACGTAGACACCTGAGATTTCACAAAGATAAAAAAGCATACAAGTGTACACAGTGTGGGAAGGGTTTTTCTGGAAAGTCTCATTTGAATATACACCAGAGAATTCATATTGGTGAAGAGCCTTACAATTGTACACAGTGTGGGAAGGGCTTTTCTGTGCTATCTAATTTAAATGCCCACAAAAGAATTCATACCGTTGAAAAGCCCTACAAATGCATTTCTTGTGGGAAGTGCTTTTCCACAATATCTCATTTAAATCAACACCTGAGAATTCATACAGGTGAGAAGCCTCACAAGTGTACACAGTGCGGGAAGGGCTTTTCCACAATATCTCATTTAAATCAACACCTGAGAATTCATACAGGTGAGAGGCCTCACAAGTGTACACAGTGTGGGAAGGGCTTTTCCAAAATATCTCATTTAAATCAACACCTGAGAATTCATACAGGTGAGAAGCCTCACAAGTGTACACAGTGCGGGAAGGGCTTTTCCCAAACAGCTCATTTAAATCGACACCTGAGAATTCATACAGGTGAGAGGCCTCACAAGTGTACACAGTGCGGGAAGGGCTTTTCTGAAGTTGGTCACTTAAAAATACACCTGAAGATTCATTCAAGGGAAAAGCCCTAAACATCGAAGTGTGGTAAGGGCTTTTCCACACTGCCTCATGCCAACATGGAATTCATACAGGTGAAAAGCTCTGCAAATGCATTAATTGTGCTTCTCCCAAATATTTAAGTAACCACCTGAGAATTCGTGTTCTCTGTGTGGGAAGTGCTTTTCCAAAGCAAGTGCATGACATTTTCACTAAATGCTTCATACCGATGTACAGTGTGGGGTGTGTTTAACTTGCCACAAAAGCAGTCACACAGCCAAATTGCGTACAAACGTTTTCAGTGTAGGGATTGTTTTTCCGAAGGAAGTGAGTTAAATTGCCACCACGTACTGTGCATAATGTTAGTTTTTGATTATCATGGCAAAGGTCAACTCCTACAAATAAATAGCCTGACAAATGTATTCATTGTGTTTGATGAAAGCATCTATTACATGATGTAGTTTGCATAGGAAGCATTCCAGATGTCCATCAAATTTTCAAGAGTAACCTTAGAACTCACGAACATCCCTTCACTATTATTGAATGAACCATCCCGTTGTAATTTCCATATTTTTATTTTGTGGGTGTTTAATTTGAATTCAAGGAATGAGGAAAAAGTTGGTACCCCAACAATTTTGGAGTGTTTGTTGTTGTGCATTTCTTATTTGTAAAATGTAATTCCTTGTAGATTGAAGGGTGGTATTTTGCGATGATGAAATTGACTGCAACGTAATTTGTTTGAAAGAACTGAAATCTGTTTGGATATACTGTCAAAAGAAACATGGTTTTGTGTATTGCAAACGTTTTCTGAAAATAAACTTACTGCCATTTCCAATTATTTTACTGCCACTTCAGAAGCTGTAATGTGCGTGCCAGTTAAAGCTGATTATTACATTACATTACATTACAGGCATTTGGCAGACGCTCTTATCCAGAGCGACGTACAACAAAGTGTATAACCATAACCAGGAACAAGTATGACGAAACCCTAGAGAGAAGTACCGGTCCAAGTACAGGAACACCGCAAGTTCAACTTGGACCTGATGGTTAACGTAACACTAACAACGAGAACGGCAACAACGCAATTATGGAAATAAAATAAAAAATCAAGTAGTTAAGACAGTTGATGCGCCTAAGTTACCTATGAACAGCTGCCTAGTTACAACCCTAGTTTAGTCATTACAGGGGGAAGGGGGGATGGGAGAGGTGCACTGAAGAGGGTCTTCAGTCGCGTTGAATGGGACACAGTCTCGCTGTTCTGACCTCCACAGGGAGGTCATCCACATCGTGGCCAGAACAACAGGAGACGTGTTCTGGAAGTGCAGGTGCGAGAGGGGAGGTGCTAGGCGTCCTGAGGTAGCAGAACGGAGGGATCTGGCTGGCATGTAGGGTTTGAATATCTTGTGGAGTATGCTGGGGCTGATCCCTTGATGCCTGGTATGCTAGGACCAAGTTTTAAATTTGATGCGAGTATAACAGCAGCCAGTGGAGGGTGTAGAGCAGTGGAAGTTACGTGGGAGTGTCTGGGGAGGTTGAAGACCAGACGAGCCGCAGCATTCTGAATGAGCTGCAGGGGTCTGGTGGCAGATGCCGGTAGTCCAGCCAGAAGAGAGTTGACGTATTAGACCTCACACAGTAGAAATATCATTTGAGCATCTTTGTTTCTCTCTTAATTTTTCACCATTGCACTGTCGATTTGGCCTCTGCGAAAGACCTTGTAAATTCCCTGTTCAAGATGGCTCTGATGAACATATGTTCTCTTTGTCTAACAAGACTATAATTGAAAAAAAACTTCAATGCATTTCAGGGTTAAATTCCCTGTTCATGATGGACTTGAGGAAGACCCAGTTTGGTCGAAACATCTATGTTTTGATGATTAAATGGGAGAATTTTTCATTAGCTTCAGTGAGCGTGCTTTTTTCTGTTGGTTTGGAATTTGCCCAGTGCCTGTATCTACGTTATACTGGATCTGCTTGTTAATTGTGTCCTTCTAGATTCAGGCAGTGGGTGGGTATATCCAGAACTGCCCAGGACTAGGTTTCCTCTTACCTGTCCAACAGGAAATCTGCATCACTGTTGCGGAGTTTGTTTCATCATCAGCTTGCTGAAGTGCAGTGTGTCCCAGTGATCAATCCTTGGTCCAATTTTGTTCCCACTGTACACATTTCCTGTCATTGCTATGCAAACGGAACCCTCTGTCTGTATTTTAAGGCAAATGATTTGACTTGGCCAGTTTATTAACGTCTCTTTCAGGACTGTATATCGCAAGGTTTTCTCCAATTCTGACAAAATGGAATCTCTCATTACAGGCCCACACCACAACTGTGCGTTGGTTCGTTTGCATCTGATTTTAGGCCCATCATAGCTAGGGAGTAACAAGACCAGGGCTGCAGTCGAATAGTCAAAAAAATTACGTCCTCTGTCTTTTCCTAACTACTTTTCCTTGACCTCGATGGAAAACGTCATGAGGTCAAGGAAAGATGTGAAGGAGAATTCATAAGGACTTAGCACCGCGGTTGTCTTTTTCTAAGAGAATCCGACTGCACTTACACTAGGCTACGTAATTATGCGACGGCGGATGTTATTGACATGGGTCTGCCCTGGTGAAAATACAATGTTCCGAAGAGGGGCTACTAAAAGCGCATCTTAGATACTTCGCCCCGTGCGTTCTTACTGTGTTCTTTCATGCAGGCTACATAAACGTGGACAACCCGGTGAAAAATATTACTTCATTACCAAGGTTGGAATTGAAATTAAAAAATGGAATGGCTACCAGTCACAAAAGCTCAACGAAATGGGTGTCACATTGAGTGGTTGCTCACGCCCTCCCTCCTGTCCACTCTTTATCGACATGAATCCCAATTAGTATGATTGTATGAAAATAATTGTTAAATTTGTGCAAGATAGGCATTACATGTTAGGCCTACAAATCTACTACTGTACATATCACCATTCTTAAGTTTCAAACATGTTGAATTAAAAAAAATCATCTGGCTAAAAATGTCTCATCCCTTTTTCTTGAAAGACAGACTTCTGTGTTATGGTTAATATGCTGATTATAAGCCTATGCATATAATAGCTTAAGAACAACCACAGAACTCAGCCACCGATGGACACACGGAGGACAACTAATAACGTTACAGAGGTGAGGACATGCCATAGCTACCTACCTATATAGTACGGAGGCCAAAACGGAGCTTTACAATGTCGACAGCAGTGTATGCGCGTCAGCTCGACAACACATTTTGTATAGTAAAGGTAGTTTGTAGCGTTTTTTTACTTCATTACAGTGGTGGTACAAGTGACAAGAACTAAGTGCTACTGTGCTGTTAGCCTTTATTCATCACTGTACAAGGTTCATGTAAAGTAGCTAGCACAATCTGACTGCACTAACCCATAAAAATTTACTGTGAATGGTAGGCTACTTGCTCAATCGAACGGTAAATGTGAAAAACATTCGCTTACACCCAGCGCCACGGCAACACTCCCAGTAGAAGATTGAATTAAATCTTTTAACGTTATATATTTTCTGAAACATTATCGATTCCGCTTGGCCACAGTGACCGAAACTAGGAGATCTGAGCATATAGTTTCTATGTACATTCCGTCAAAAGGATTCAGCCTTGTTGTTTGCTACCCAAACTTCACAGCGCAGTCATTTTCGTTGTCATGATTGTAGCATGAAGTGTCGATTTTCAAAATCCATTTCAACCATTCACAAATGACCTGGGACTTTGAAGTTATAAGGCGGTATCAAGTTTCCAAAGGGGGGAAATTTTAAAAAATTTTCTTTTACGGGGTTTTTAGTTTTTAAAAGGCAAATTCTTCGGAAAGGAAAAAAAAAATTTAAAAAATTTGGGGGTATTTTTTGGAAAAATCCTTTTATTTTCCCCCTTTGGAAAAAATTAACCCGGGGCGTTTTTTTTATTTTTTTTTGGCTTTTTTGGCGAAAAAATTTTTAAACCCTTTAGGGTTAAAATTTTTTGGGGGGTTTTTAATTTTTTTTATGAAAAAAACCAAGTTTCTTTTCCCCCACCCGACCAGTTTTTTTTAAATTTTTGGGCTCGGGGAGTACAAAATTTTTAAACTTGGGGGTTTACAGAATTCGTGTTGGCAAAGTTGGTCCCAGAGTCAAAGGAGTTTTTCCCTTTTAATGAATGTTTTGGAAAATTAAAATTTCATAAAGGGAATTAAAAAAACCAGTTTTTTCCCCCTTGGGCAAGAAAAAATACCAAAAAATTTAAAAAACCTCTAATTTGGGGAAAAAATTTTTGTTTTTTGGGCCACCCCCCCTTTTTTTGTTTTTTTTTTAAAAAAAAACAAAAAAACCCAAAAAAAGGGGCCCTGCCTTTTAAAAACCCGGGTTTTCCAAAAATTTTTTTTTTTGCCCTTCTCAAGGGGGTTAAATTAATTTTTTTCATTTTAAGGCTTTTTTTTTTCCCCACCTTTAAAAAAAAAGGGGGCCCCTTAAGTCCCCCCCAAAAAGGGGGTTTCCCAAAAACAGATAAAAAGGGAAAAACCAAAAAGGAAAGGGGTTTTTACGCCCCATAACTTAATTTTTGGGGGGGAATTCGAAGTCCCTTCTGAAAAATTTTTTGGCCCCTTTTTGGGTTTTAAAATAAAACCCAAAAACCCAAAAAAACCGACAACTATTAGAAATTTAATTTTAATTAATAATTTCATTTATTTAGAGTTTTTAAAAAAAAAAAGGGGGCTCAAAGAAAAAAAAAAAACCCCAAAACATTTTTTTTTGGGGGGTTTTGGGGGGGTTAATTGGCCCCCCGGTTTTTTAAAATTTTTAAATTTCAAAAAAAAAACTACTGGTTTTGGGTTTTGCCCTCTTTTTCCCCCAGGGGTACTGGTCCCCGAAAAGGTTTGTTTTTAAATTTTTTAAGATGGAGTTCAACCAAAAACCCCCTTCTGAAACCCCTCCCCTCTCCCCTTTTAAAACCCCAAAACCAAAAAAAGGGTTTTAAAAAAAGCTTTTTCAAAAATTGCAGGGAATTTTGGTGATTTTCCCAAAATTTAACCTTTCAAACCCCTTTTTGGGGGTTTACCGGTTTTTCTAAAATGAAAAAAAGGGGTTTTTTAAAAAACCCCAGGAAAATTTTGGGTTTTTTGGTTTTTTGGAAGGAAAACCCCCCTTTGCCATTTAACCCTTTCCTTTAAAGGCCCCCGCCTAAAACACAGAAAATAAAGGGGAAAAATTAAAACAAATTCTAAAACCTTTTATAAGTTTTAATTTTTTTAAAAATTTGGGGGAAAATTTTTAAAAGTTGTATTTTTTTTAAATTTTATTTTTGGGGCCGAAAAAAATTTCCCCTTTTTGGGGGGGAAAAAACCCCAACAAAAAAGTTTTTTTTTAAAAGGGGGGCTTTTTTTGGGTTTTGGGGAAATATGGGGGGAAAATTACATTTTGGGCTATCCCTGTTTTTTAAAAAAATCCCATGGGGAAAATTTTTAATTTTTTTAAATAGGTGTAAAAAATTTAACATTTTGCCACGGGGACCCCCTGTTAAAAACTCTTTCCCCCCCTGGAGAATTTGCCCATTTCAAAAATTGCCAAAAAAAAGGTCCCCTCTACAGGGGCCGGGAACCCCAAACCCCGGGGGGGGAAGGGCCCCAATTTGGGGCCCCGGTTTAAAACCCCCAAAATCCTTTTCCCGGGGGAAAATTTTAAACTTTAAAAAAAAAGGGGGGGAAAGTAGAAAAAAGGGAAAAAAGGAGGGGGGGGGGAAGGGGGGAACAAAAAAAAAGGGGAAAAGAAATTTTTTGGGGTTTACCCCCCCCTTTTCCCCATTTAAAAAAAGGGGTAAACTTTTTTTTCCCCTTTTTCCCTTTTCCAAAAATCTAAAGTGAAAACCCCCAAATTTTTAAATAAAGAACAAAAAAAAAAAAAATAAAAGGAAATGAGAAAAAAAACTAATCAGTCTTTAAGCTTTATTTAAAAACCCCCTTATTGACACCAGTTTTTAAAAAAATAGGGTTTTAATTTTGTTTAAAAAGGGAAAAAGGAAATTTGGGGAGTTTTTAAAAAAAAATAAATTTTTTATTTTTAAAAATTTTTTTAAAAAGAATTTAAATTTCCCCCAAAAAATTTTAGCATCAAAATTTTTATAAAAATATTAAAAATTTTTTTTTAAAATTTTTTAAATTGGCTAAAAAAATTTTTTGAAAAAAACAAAGAAAATTTTTTTTTTTTTTTAAAAGAGAAAAATAAAGGGGGCAAAAAATAAAAATTTTTTTTGAAAAAATTTTTGGGGAATGTTTCTGTCTGGCAAAACCCTTCCATGGTAAAAAAAAGGGAGAGCCAACAGGGGCAGCCTGACCTGCACATGATGAACACAGCAGCCAAAACTGAAAGGGTTTGATGTAAATAAAAAAAAATCTAAAAAAACCAAAAGGAAAAAAAAATTTTCATTTTTACTTTCCCAAAAATTTTTTATCCATTAATTTCATTTTTAAGGGGACTGATTTCCCGAAATTTGAGTTTAAAAATTATCATTTTGGTCAGAAAGTAATTTCTTGTTTTTTAAAAATTTAAAGCAAGTTATTTTCCCGTAGTATAAAAAGGGAAAATTTTCCAAAACTTTTTTCCAAAAGAGCTAAGGAGTCTACAGTAAATAATTTCAGGTGAATTATTAATTCATGAATAGCTGATCAAGTGCGATATGGTTTTATGACATTGAAACATTTTGCTTGAGATGTGTAGGATAAAGGAGTCCATGTAAGTTCTTCTATCCAAACTTGAGGGTGGACACTTCCAAAGTTAGAACTGTCAATCTCACAGTGCTCCTCCTCTTCCAGGAGGCTACTCCCCCACGTCATCATAGTTCATCCCACTGGGAGCTGGAGGGCTTTCAGCCAGAACACTCTCCCCTACAGGGACGGATCAGGAGACAGACAGACACAGTCAGGGAAAGGCTCATTTTCACCAAATACCTGCTGTGATCTTGTAATTCTATACTGAAAGAAAAAGTCTCATTCGAAATATTTTCATAGGCTCATGTCTACACTAAAATGTCTACACTCAGAAACCAGTTTGCTGGTGGAATGGAATGTGCATATTCTCATAATTGCCCATGAAGCAATCTGGGAAAATGTCTTCCAAGAACCGGTATATGAAGTATAATGGGATGGATTGATGAATTTTTATTAAACCATAAAAACTGCATAAAAGTGATTCACTTAGTACAGACTCACCCACTTCAATCCAGTCCAGAGTTACGGCATCATCATAATTCTCCTCTGTGTCTGTCACATGATCCCCTGTAACACAGACAGGAAGTACAAATGGCATAGACAGGAAGTAACAATTTTCAACACAGGATAGTGTCTTAATCTATAACATTTTATAAATAGACTAATAAACATCACAATCTAAAATATAAATATTACATTAATAATGAATAAATCACATGACTGCAGCCAGAGACACAGAAAAGCACATGAGCAGAACAGTGAATTCAGTGACAGACATTGTGTTTCACTCCAACATTCTGTCTGTAAAGAGAAACTCAACCTGGAAAAGCGTCTGGGCCCGGCTGCATAGTGATGACATCATCATAGTGCTCTGGTGCATCTCCCTCCACCAGCTCCCCTTAAACAGACAGAGCAGCAGTGCTGGTTAAACTGGGCACACTGGTTATAGTGCTCATGATGGCTATATTGGTTTTGGTGGTTATACTGGTTACACTAATTATCGGGGCAACAACTTTAGTCATTTCCATGTCTAAGACTGGACAACAAAACAAGTCAACTGCAAGAAATGTTCTATGTAATGAAATAATTCCATTAATGCGCATGTTTTATTCATCTAAAAAGGCCAAGGGAGATTGGAAAATTAACACAAAAAACTAAGTACAGCATATAATAATGAATGCAATTAAATGTATTCATGAGGAGAAAATATTGAATCATACCACCAACCAATCAAAACACTCACCTGGCACACTGTCTGGACGCTTATCTGCTGGGATGACATCATCATAGTTCTCCGGTGTGTCCTCCATCACCAGGTCCCCTGAAAGCAAGGAGACTTCTGGGGACTTGTGACTGAATCTCAGGACTGTAACACAGCAGGACAGTGGGGCCCTTCAGAGCAGCACTGAATAACGCTTCAGCTAGCTGTGTTTACACACTGCAGTCACGGCTGCCTGACGGTGTGGGGACAGTCTAACTGACCCCATATTGAAGGGCACTATTTCAGTGCTCCTGAGGGGTAGAAGTAGCGGATTAACAGTCTATCCCCATGTACCCATAATGGCTGTTTTAATAAATATATGTCATGATTAAACACCATATCTACAATATGATTAAATTACAGGCATTTACCAGACACTCTTATTCAGCCATAACTTAAACAGCTTTTTCATTATATAGTATCCATTTATACAGCTGGATGTATTGTGAAGCAATTCAGATTAAGTACCTTGCAGTGTCCTTTCAGGGAAATTGAACCTGCAACCTTGAGCCCAGTTCTCTCACCATTTTACTACACAGCTGTCCTGTTCACAGCCAGTGATCCTGTTACATACGCCACTGAAACTCTGAGGAGCACTCAGGAGTTCCACCCCTCCCAAAATCACACTGGAGCCACAGCACCACCACCTACACCCACTGAGAGCTCCATCCCCTTACCTGAGAGGGAGTGTCCCTCGCCGTCCCCCACGTCTTCATACCCAGAGGGCGGATCCTCTGATAGGCCACTCCCTGTGAACAGGAGAGAGGGTGTGTCCCGACCCCACCCACACCACACATGCTCTGAGGAGGTCTTCCACAGAGTGTTTAAGACTTTACTGTGAAGCACGAGGAGGACAGATCCGATTCACTCACCCCACCGGGGGGCGCTGTAGGTTCCCCCTCTAGCCAGTTTGTACTCGATCTCCTCGTAGACGGCTTCATGCAGAGGGGCGTGGTCCCATTCAGACAGGGCTGTGTGAGCAGAGACAGAGAATCACAGAGTCAAAGTCTCCTCTCAGAGAGCACATCTCTCTCTGCATGAGCAGCAGAGGTACAGCACACAGCTACTGTCATACACCAGCCACCTGTCAGAGACCAGGGCCCTGTAGGACTGCTGATCTGAGATCAGCCTACCCTTTTATCACATAATGGATAACTTATCCATGCAGACTGCAGGTATGTGATCGACCACAGGGGGCGCTGGTGCACAAAAAGACAAGGTCAGCATGCCAACCAAATCCCTCCCTCGGGAACACTGCAGCCAATCACGCGTCACCCGGCAGTCTCCTTGCTTTCAGGGCAGCTGGTGATGGAGGACTCGGCCCCACACTGCGGGGCCCACCCACACGCACTGGCGCAGGGTCTTAACTGGGCGAGCCTCCCATCAGCCCCCATTCAGAGCTGCGTGGTTAACCCACTGAGCTGATCACTGGAGAGGCTTCTTCAGTCCACCCGGGCGTGTGATGGCGGTTCACCCAGCGCCCGTCCGCCCCCTACCTCTCCTCAGCGCTCTGTTCTGGAACAGCAGAACACCCAGCACTGCCAGCAGCAGGAACAACAGCGCCCCCATCACCAGGAAGGCCACTGCTGGGATAGACGGGCTGGGCGGAGCCTCCTTTGGTACGGGCACTGGCTGCTCGGACATAACTGCAAAACAGGGAAGGCAAGGGGTTGGGCATCAGCAGAGAACATGGCACACTGCCTCTACTCTACTTACACTGACCACTGAGCTGTGTTTCCAACTACAGTACTGTACTTATACAGCCAGCCATCCAGCGACCCATTAAAGCAGTGCAACTGTCTGCATTAAGCAAACTGAGTCATTCCACAAGATACCCACTACAACATAAAAAGGTGGCCTGAGAGCAAGTGCATGGTTAACTTTAAAGCGAGTAAACTTCAGTTAAGCCTGTGCTATCTGTACTAGAACGTGGGTGTTTTCTCTTCTCTGTTCAAGGACATTGGCTATTTAAATTAAGCAAACTGCTAGCTTGGTACCAGCATTCAGCAAGCTTAGAGAGCCACACCATGTTTATTGTTAGATAGAAAACTATAGGATTGCATTCAGTCTCAATGCATTAATGCAGAGGTACTGTTGCCAACAGGGAAAAAACTGCAAGAAGTTGTGTGTTAACACTCATATACTGAGTGTTACTTAGCAACCTACCCAGACAAACAGCCACCACCATTTATATGGTGGAAATGCAATACAGACCATTAATGGAAAAGCTAGTCCCAACAGCTGAAATTAGTTGTGAGGTCCTCTTTTCACTGTATAAATGACTCCTGGGGCAACTTTACCTGGCTGTGATTTTGGTTGTGTAGTCATTGCAGGAGTACCTAAAACAACAAAATTAAAATAAATTAAAATGCATTGTTTTCTTTATTGGGCATGAGAAAGGGTTTGTGTGATTGACAGGGCTCTGAGCTCAGCCTCAGGTTTTATCTCCCAAACTCTCTCCTACACCATCCAGAGGAGTCCGTACCTGCAGTGGAGCTGGACTCAGATAAAGGAACTGTAAAATAAAAATGAAGAGATTTGTTATTTATTCATTCAGTAGTTCCACTTCCTGTTCTTGTCCACTGCTATTGGCTGTGACCCTGATGATGTCACATTCTCTCTGTTCGTTCCACTTCTGTAAGCTGCGCTGGATACGAGCTTCTGATAAATGTAAATGTAGTTCCAAAGAATCATGTTTTCTACTTGCATTATTAGTGAGCGCATGAATAAAGTAATCATCGAGCTGTAATGCAGGGTGGATCTTTAAGCTGCTCCTGGGGTTTAGGGTGTGTGTTTCTGTCAGGGCTCCAGTGATTAATCTTCTCAGAAGCTGGCAGTCAGCCTGAGGTGATCTGGAGTCGCAGGCTCACCTGTGCAGGTGACCCCAGCCTGGTTCTGGTGTGGGCAGCGGCTGTGCTGGTGTGGGCAGTCCCACAGGTGCATCTCAGTGCCCCTGCAGTTCACCTCAGTCAGCCAGGGGTCGTCCTTCCCCGTCCCAAATGTAGCATTACTATGAGCCTTTCCTGCTGACCCACAGCCCAGCTGTCTGCACACCACCTGGACGTCCATCGCGTCCCAGGAGTCTCCACACACCTTCCGCCAGGAGCCCTCGTGCAACACCTCCAGCCTCCCAGAGCACCTGCCTGCACCCCCCACCAGCCGGAGGGGCCAGTGACCTAGAGCAGGAGACACAGATGAGCTGAGCAGCCTCATTACGTTTAGCATCTCCTACAGACACACCTCCATTAACACTATGACTGACCTCATTACGTTTAGCATCTCCTGCAGACACATCTCCACTAACACTGTGACTGACCTCATTACGTTTAGCATCTCCTACAGACACATCTCCATTAACACTATGACTGACCTCATTACGTTTAGCATCTCCTACAGACACATCTCCACTAACACTATGACTGACCTCATTACGTTTAGCATCTACAGACACATCTCCACTAACACTATGACTGACCTCATTACGTTTAGCATCTACAGACACATCTCCACTAACACTATGACTGACCTCATTACGTTTAGCATCTACAGACACATCTCCACTAACACCATGACTGACCTCATTACGTTTAGCATCTCCTACAGACACATCTGCACTAATATTATGGCAGACCTGACGTAATGCTTTCTGCTTTGCCAAAGCAGAGTGGATTTGTGGCTGTGGATGCAGCCTGCTCAACATTTGTTATTTCAGTAGACACTCTATTCAGAGGTTACCACAGGATTCAACCAAAAAACGTACTTGTGCAAGCTCCCTGATTTGCTGCTGAGGAACATGACAATTTGCTTCGTGGAACTTCATCATCCTCTTCCCCTTTGATGTGAAGAGAAATAAATAAATAAATGAACTACAAATTTTTTAAATTTTTAAAACACAAAGACAGAAACAGGTTCATTCTATATCAGAAACAAACTGCACTACTTAGAGCTTCAAAAAATCTCATTCACGGGGTTACACTAAAAACCTTTTAATAATTCACAATAGTCCATAGCTTTACCAATTTAATGTTGCAAAAACTAATAAGCTGACTTATATATTTACCAGTTTAGGGCAAATTAGCTTCATTAATGATTTCATATCATCTGCATAAATGAGTCAGTTCTAATTCTATTGTTTCCAACAAGTACTAGGGCCGGCCCTAGGGGTTCGGTGGGCCTAAGCAAATCTTTCTGAGTGGGGGTGGGGGGGGTGGGGGGGGGGTGGGGGGGAGCTGTCGGATTCCGTCGAGCGGAGGGGGGAGGGGGTTCACTTTGTAAAATCCTTCATACATTGCATTGCTGAGAAATGTTCGGGTGCCATTCTGTTTAAAATTGATACCACTAATTCTGCGATAGGGGATGAATAACGTAACTGCGAAAATAACGCTATTTACCTCAAATAAACACTGAATCGTGCGCCCCCCACCTCCCCTTGGCCGTGTGGCCCCCCCAGCAGCTGTGGCCCTAAACAACCGCATAGACCATTTATGCCATGGGCCGGCCCTGAGAAGTACTAAAGTCTGCTGTAAGGAAAGTTTTATGCTGCTGTTCCCAATAGGAGTGATACTGTGTTTGCAGTCATGAGGTTTATTATACTGTTCCTAACAGGAGTATAAAGTCTGCAGTAGAGTGAGGTTTACCTGTGCAGTTAAGCGATGCCACGCTGGTTTGCCCGCAGGTATTCTCACCCCAAGGCTTTGATGGGCACTGCCACAGAGTGGAGTCATGTCGGCGACATCTGAATTGATCCAGCCAGTTTGGAGCTGATTCCAGTCTTGACTGTGTTTTAGACACAAATCCGCTCTTCCCACAGTTCAGCTCCTGACATATGAGAGTAGCCGTGTCTCTAGTCATTTGATTGTAGCACACGTTGCCCCAGGTGCCGTTGTAGAAAACTTCCAAATTCCCAGAACAGCCCTCGGCCAGTCTCATCTCCTTGAATTCTACAACAACAATGTTAGAAATCTCTAACAAAATGACAAAATGATTTAAAAATAAACATAACCTTAAAATCTTGTGCTAGAAATTACAGAGGATAGGAAGGTAAATGTATCGGATGCAGGTATAAGTCAGGATGGAAAGTTGTGTTCTGTTAGCCACTGCTCTCCTGAGATAAATCTCATCACTTTGAACATCTGAATTTACTGACCAATCAGGTATCATGTATTCACACCAAATTAGTGTCAGTGTAAAAGCAGAAACTTTAGATGTTCCAATGAGTTCCAAACCTGAACACACGACCCCCACGTCCTTCTTGTGTCCACAGTCAGTTTGTCCCCATCCGGCTGTGGGACAGTCCCACAGGGACGTCTCGTTCCCCACACAGCCCACTTCATCCAGCCAGACAGATCCATTTCCTGGCCCAAAG
Source organism: Anguilla rostrata (assembly GCF_018555375.3). Taxonomy (NCBI): domain Eukaryota; kingdom Metazoa; phylum Chordata; class Actinopteri; order Anguilliformes; family Anguillidae; genus Anguilla; species Anguilla rostrata. The sequence goes on from NC_057934.1 coordinate 70,505,951, forward strand.
AAGGAGGGTAGCGGGGCACTGAGGGCCGTCCCACACTGGAGCTGCCTGCACACCACCTGAGCATCCTCCAGGTCCCAGGAGTCATCACAAACTGTCCCCCAGGAGCCCCTGTGGAACACCTCCAACCGTCCCGCACAGTCCCCCCCTCCCCCCACCAGCCTGAGAGACCTGTGATCTGAGAGAGAGAGAGAGAGAGAGAGAGAGAGAGGGAGAGGGGGAGAGAGAAGCAGAGAGAGAGAGAGAGAAAGGGAGAGAGGGGGAGAGAGAGAGGGCGTGAGAAAGAGAGAAATAGAGAGAAGTTATCTGAGTTGTTACACAAGCTCTGTCTGTTCTAAATACTCTGATTCCTAATACTTTTTAAAAATCCTTTAGGTTGAGTATACTATATCCCCCATGTCAAACAAGCAGCTAGAGACTGCAGAGAAGCTTCATTAGTAACCTGTACTTACTGGAACAGACGATGGACACCTGTTCCCTGGAGCTGCAGGTGAGGTTGTGTGGAGTGCTGCAGTTCCCCAGGTGAGCCTCTCTCCCGGAGCACTGAACCCCCATCAGACACTCCCCACTGCCCCCCGTCCCAGACGGAGAGGAGCTGTAGACCTGCACTGCAGAGCCACAGCCCAGCTGCCTGCAGGCCACCGAGGCCTCACTGAAGCTCCAGGACCCCCCCACTCTGCTCCAGGTCTGCTGGTAGTACACCTCCACCTGGCCCTCACACGCACCCTCTCCAGCCAGCCGCACCGTCCCGTCCAGAGCTGAGAGGGCAGAGCCTGAGGATCCCAATTGTAAGAAGGTTAGGGTTAGACTCCTCTGATAAACCCAAGTGTATTAGGGTTAGATTCCTCTGTTAAATCCAAGTGCATTATGGTTAGGGTAGACTCCTCTGATAAACCCAAGTGTATTAGGGTTAGACTCCTCTGATAAACCCAAGTGTATTAGGGTTAGAATCTGATAAACCCAAGTGTATTAGGGTTAGACTCCTCTGATGAACCCAAGTGTATTAGGGTTAGACTCCTCTGTTAAATCCAAGTGTATTAGGGTTAGACTCTGATAAACCCAAGTGTATTAGGGTTAGACTCCTCTGTTAAATCCAAGTGTATTAGGGTTAGACTCCTTTGTTAAATCCAAGTGTATTAGGTATGTAGTTGTTTAATTTTATTAGGTCTCCCCCACAATTTTTAATTTTGGCAAAGGTGTGGGGCTAATTTTTTTAAATTATTATTTTCCCTAATCTTTAGGTGGGGAAAATTTTTTATGGGTCTCACCCTCCTCCCCCGAAAAGCAAGACAACCTTTCCGCCACAGGGTGGAACCTCAAAGGCAAATTCACTTACTTTTATTGTGCTTTTTTTGGGTTTTTTTTCCTTTTAAGGGGGGTTTTTGGAATTGTTCCCCTAGGTTCCCCCCCCCTTTCTTTTTCCTTTCCCCCTCCTTTTTATTTAGTTAGTTCTTTAATGTTTTGTATTATGCTTTGTTGGGTAATTTAGAAGTAAGGTCTGATTCAATAAAAAATGTTTTAATTAATTAATATTTTGATGCTTCTTTTAACCAAATATTTTAATCTTAAAACCGGTATAGGGGGTTGGTTTTGAAACGGGGTTTGGGTTGATTCATCCCAAGTGATGTTAGACTGAAACCTATGGGTTGGGTTGGCCCCTTTAAAACCATGTTTTAATTTCTCTTTTTAAATAATTATTAAAATTGGTCCTAAAAATATTTATTTAGGTTAAGTTAGGTTCTGCCCAAACCGTGTTTGGGTTTAGGTGTGGACATTTTGAAAAACCAAGGGAATTGGGTTGGGAACCCTGGTTTCCCAAGGAAATTAACTTTTTAAAATTAAAATTTATTAGATTGTCCGCAAAATTAGGGTTAGATCTCTGAAAAAACCCAAGTGTATTAGGGTTAGGTTAGCCCTTTCTGTTAAACCCAAGTGTATTATTCACCCCCCCTTGGCACAAACTGGCGGATTCACCTCCTGTAATTTTTTTCCAAGGCATTTACTTTATAAGGGAAAATTTGGTATTAAACCCAAAACAGGAACCCCCCCATGAGATTTAAAAGCTGTTCCTTTGGAGTTTTTGTAACCAAAATAAGACAGACCCGTAATTTTTTTTTTTCTCAGTTTCTCTTCCCCGGTCTTTCTTTTTTAATCACTGTCTTTTTTCGGGGACTCCGTCCTCGTGTTGTTTTTCTTTTTCGTCCTCCTTTCCCGCCTCTTTTGTCTTCCCTCCTCTTTCCTCTTTCTCTTTCTTTCGTCAGTAAAGGGTGTAAATTGTACCATGTACAAGACAGAGAGCAGACTCCTCACCAACAGATGACTCCAGCATCCGTCCATGTGAGAGCACAGCTCGGCCCATGAGGAAACAGCACACTGTGAGAGGGGTCCTTCCCATGGCAATCAAACACATGGCTCTGATTGCCCATCCTCTCCAAACCAGCCGCCTGGCACTGCCACTGCAGTCCCACATTCAGCTGACAGAGGACATTGAGGCTCTCCTGTCCCAGCATGCATCCACACTGTCCCCTCAGTTACCAGGTCTGCAGCTCCACCCCGACCAGAGCAGTTATCAGGGCCCAGCCAGCCGGGACCCAGTGTCCCCCACACACAGCACAGTGGGTTAGCATCTGACCAACACTGAGATAATAAAGACTTAGGGAAGAGGCTAACAGAATAACAGGTACAAAACACACAAACACAAAAACACACACAACACACACAAACACATACACAACACGCACACACACACACACACACGCAAACAGCAAAACACACACACCACACACACAAACACACACACCAGAAAACCAGATATTCCAACACCCCAACAACACTCCGCAAACAGCACCCCGAAATCCAGGGTTGAATTTAAAGTGTTGCTAACTCTTACAAAGCATTGCATGGCTTGGACCCATATTTGCAGGATTTGATTGAACCCCGGTTCCCTGTCGACCCGCGCCCCGCTACTGCTGAACTTTTTTTGGCCTCGCTGCCATTAAAAAAAAGTGGGGGAAGAGCTTTTAGCTGCGCTGCAGTGCCTCTGGAATTCAACCCGCCATATCAGAGGGTGCAGCTACAATTGGTTCTTTTTAAAAACGTATCTTAAGCTTATTTTTTTCTCATGTGCCTTTCCTTAGTATTGGCTTTTATGTTTTTTATTTTTTTTATATTTATTTTTTTTTATTTATTTTTTTTGAAGCACCTGGAATGTACGATGAAGGAGGGAAAGAGCTTTTTATTATTTGGTGTATTTTTCATTGATTGTACACCCCAACACACACACACACACACACAGGCTACACAATTAAACTCACAAGACACTGGGGATCATCAAATCCACAACATTAAATCACAGCACTGGGAGACATACAACCCCACAGATTAAAAAACACTGGGAGATCATACAACCCCATTAAACTCCAGCACTGGGAGATCATACAAACTCCCAGATTAAATCACAGCACTGGGAGATCATACAAAATCCACACAGATTAAACTCACACAGACACTGGGAGATCATACAAACTCCAACAGATTAAACTCACAACACTGGGAGATCATAAAACCCACACAGATTAAACCACAAGACACTGGAGATGCCGCTCTAAAATGCCTGATTTAATCCTGCAGCTAAGGAAGGCTGAGATTTCTCGGTGCTTCCTCTTCCTGGGGGTGTCTATGGTACATATGGTGTCTTCCCCATCAGGGGGGTTATGGGGGACATTCCCCCCTTTTAGTGTACCGCAATTTTCAGATTATATCTGCATCACAATATCCAGCATTACAATGACATGAACATTTCACAGTATAATGAATTAATATCTTGATCTTCTTAAATATAAATGGGAAAATCTGTTTAGGACTATAAAACCCAAGTGTCACTGAAACACACAGTATAAAAGACTCTTACCAGAACACCAGTCCCACATCGTTTCCATGGGAGCAGGGTTATTTTGGAGGGTGCTTTGGGACAGAAGTAAATGAGATTTTTTGCCTAACACTGAATCTCCCTTTCCCAAACCTTCCCTCCCTGGCCAAAAGCATGCCCCCGCACTCTTTGGTCCACAGCCCAGCCCCTGCACACAACCTTGGGCCCGCTGGTCAAAGCAGCATCACACACCGTGCCCCCAGGAGCCCCATGAGATCTCACTCTCCAAGCACAGGTCAGCCCCGCCCACCAGCCTGCCCTTGCTGGAGTTAACAGGAATAAAGAGAGAATCATCTGCAAGACTGGCACCACCGAGACAACAGTAAAAAACAGCTGATGAATAAGGATTTCAAGGCTATTATACATGGAATACGGGTGTGATATGGCCAATCTCACGCCACGAGTGTGAGATGAGCCAACCCCCGATGAATGCACCCGTGATGACCAACCACATTTTAAACTTTCCCACAGACTTAAACTTAAAAATAAAATTCTGATAAGGCAGAAAAAGAGAAATACATCAGAAACACAAAGATTCTGCTGTGATTTAAGTTAATTAGTTCAGTGAAAGGAACAATAAGTAATTTATTCATAAACACCACATTTTAAAATGTAATACTAGTTTTAGTTATGTAATAAATGATTTATGAAACTAATATATCCTCATTTAAATCCAAAGTCCTGTGTTGGATAAGAACATGGAAGAGCTGAGTCCTACCTGAGCAGATCACTCCAGCATTTTCATGATCCAGTTGATTCCCCATCCTTGAAAACACTTCAGTGTGGATTCTGATCCCTGCAAAACACTCCCATCCATATTTCCCAGACCCGGGGCCAAAGTGACCATTTGGTGCTTCTACAGCATCTCCACAGCCCAGCTGTCCCCACACCACCCAGCACTGGCATACCCAGTAAAACACCGTCCCACTCTCCTGATGGTAAACCTCCACTTCTCCCACCCACAGGGGCTGCCCATTCACCACCTCACATCCTCCACCTGCCTGAGAGAGAAGAGAGAGGGGAGATTTTGGGGGATTTTAAACAAACCCCTTTTTCATAAAATAATCACAAAAAAAGGTTTTAAAAAAAAATCCCCTTTTCAGCCCAAAACAAAAAAACAAAACAGAAAAAAAAGAAAAAAACCAAAGCCCCAACAAAAAATGAAACCATTTTAAAAATAAACCCTATCCCCTTTTGTCACCTATTTAATTTTTAATTTAAATTCCCCCCAAACTACACTCAGCCTCCCCATGGCACCACCTATCCTGAAAACCCCCAGGTCCCGTATCCTACTATTGCACTCAAAGTCAATTTAAAAATTGAACTGAAGGAGGCACTGGAACCACCCATCAATCCACAAATGAGAGACAGGGCAAATCCACTCAAGAGGGATGCAGCTATTGCTGCAACACCAAGGACCCGGCCAGGTTTGGGGATGGGAGAAAACGCAACTCCTCAACATAATCAGCAGAATAATTGGCCAAATAAACGATATGTATAATAAAATTTAAATTTTTTAATTTTTTGATTAAATAAAATTTAATCAATAATTAAATTAGTTATAGTTTGTCATTAATGCCCTATTGTAATCACTTATTGTTTATGTAAGGAGATCACTTGCAATTAGCAGTTGGACAACAGGGCTTTTGTTCTTCATTGGGCTGAAGAGCACAAACCAGATTTTATCAGTAGTTATAAAATAATTAAAATTGGATTTCAACAAATTCCCTTTCAAAAAACCCCTTCAACAAAACAATTCCAGGGTGCCAAGGCTCAAAATGGAAAATAATTCAGGTTAAAATAATTGCAGACTTGCATATCTCAAAAATAAGGAATGTCACATCCATCCAAATCTCACCTTTTTCCTATGTACAGATATATAATCCTCTGAATTTTATTACTCAGAGGACATGTTCCTAAACCCTAAAGGAAATCTGCAACCCCAGGCCCAGGGCCCCACACCCTATGTGGGGGATTTTAACCCAGGAAAGGTAAACAGCTTGACTTTAGTCCGGGAAATTGGGAATTTGTCACATTTTGGAGCAACTAATCCATGTCACCAAAAATTTATCCCTTGCAAAAATAATTATGACAGAGTAATTCATAAAAATGGGAAGGCACTGTTGAATCTCTGTCAAAGTCTTGGTCTCTATATAAAAATGGGGTGATTAGAGGGGACTCTTTAGGTAGATATACTGTACATACAGTTCAGCTCTTGGAACAGGGGTAAAACTATGCCATCACGGACCTAAACCCCTCCTCCATAAATGCATTCACTGTCAGACCACAAACACCTTATCAGATCACAGTCAGATCACTGAGCTTAAAGAGAACACAGCAGTCCAACACACATACATAACCTCAATTCTTTCACAAGGCCCAAACAGCACACAATTGGTACAACAAAGAGGCAATTGGCAGTGATTAAATAAAAATTCTAATAGAAATATTTCAAAACACACAGTATCAACCCTCAAAATAAGGTGTAGACCTGGCCATAATTTACTTGAATAATTTTTTTAAGTAGCTAAAAAATCCAAGTTAATAATCACAAATATGAAAAATGATAATAAGAATGTAATGAAAAATGGTTTAAAAATCCCAAAAACCAAGACAATATGAACAAACAATTAAAAATAAAAGACTGGAACACATCAGCACGCAACTAAACGGAAATGAACAGTCAATAAACCAAACATGGAAAAAACTACGGCACACAGTGCTGTACATAAACATCTTATAGATAAACCTGGTTCTTATGTAGTACCACTGTTTATAGATTCTCAATAATGTTTAGCCTGGTTTACCATGGGTGTAAACCCCAAGTTTTTGCTGAGAATTGAAAAGGATATGCCCCCAGCAGTGTCTGCAGGAACACAGGCACACCACTAGGTTGTGCTCTGTCACCTTGGCTTTGTACGCTGTACACCAGTGACACAAGCTCTGCCAGTGAGGCCAGTCACATGACTGAATAAGCAGATGGCAAAATCGGGTGACACCAACGGTCGACCGCACCGGGTATCATCAACCCTAGTGACGCCACTGGTGCTAAAGCCCCTACAGAATGCAGGTGCACACTATGGCCACAAGGTGGAGAAACCCCCTTCACTTTCTCAGACATAAGAACTGTTTTACTGCACTGAAAATAGGAAATGAGAATGCTGTGAGTGAGATGGTATTACAAACCTGAGATTTGACATTTGCAGATATCTCAAGTGGAGTACAGACCCAGATCTATTCAAAATCTAATCAGCCTTACCAGTGTCTACTTTCTACAGAAACTGAGAACTTTAGAAGTAGACTGGAATACCAAGTGTGTTTATTGCAGTTCAGTACTAAGACTTTTCACCTTCTGTTGCATTTCCTGGCTGAATGGTCACTCAGACAAGAACCTCAGTAAACTTCTGTGCATCATAAAACGCTGGCTGTGCAGAGTACAGCTCCTAAAAATACACAGACGAGCAACAGGAGACCATTCTTCCTACCAAGCTCAGTGCATTTCTAAGAACTCATTTATCAGTGAAAAAGGAGATTTATCTGGAATGAATTTTAAGCATTTAATGATATTAAGTACAGCCCTGGGCGTATGTAGATGTACATTATACTGTTTTAATATTTTACATTAGTGACGATGTTGTTATGCACTTACTGTACATTACTTTGAATAAAAGTGTCTTCCAATTAAATGTCATATAATGTAATGTTTTCAGTCAAATGGTATGTTTCCACAATGAGGATTAAACATGAATTCTAATTGTTAGCTTATATATATATTTTTTTATTTGACGTTAGTAGTTCATCTCTACAAAATTCCTGTTTAACAATCACTTTTATACTTTTAGCGTTCATCCTATGGAGTATGTCCTCGTTATATTTCTTGTGCAATTTCAATAATTATTTAATTTGAAATATTTGCATTTTTTAAAATTATAGTAAAATATTGCATGAAAAATGTCACATATTCAATCTTATGTGAGTTTCAAATAAAATAATATTTCCATTTGCAGCCGTAACATCGGTGGAGAATATTATCTGTTCAGAGTGTTTATTTGAAAAGAATTCACAGGAAGTCTGACTCTGGATCAATTTGCTTCAGTCCTGCTTTTGAAGTTGAGGTTTGAGCAGGTGTTACCACGATGGCAACATGTCGTTTTTTATTTTAAAGTTTTTGTAATAAGTTTCATGAGATGAGAGCATTTTAATAAGTGCAATATATTATTAATGTGCTGCCATAAAGGCATCAAATGATCACTGATGAGAGTACGTCACATTTCCGTTGTGCCTTCCGTTATAACGCACTAAAGACGGAAGAGTTCTTATAAAAATACACTAATAAAAAGCAACTTGCAACTACAAAAAGTGAAAATATTAATTAGGCAACTTATGATATAAATTTCACGCAAAATCAGGTATTTCTGGGAACGCCAACTAATACCTGGACTGTTTCATGACTATCAGGTGCCAAATTACATAGACACGGAAACGATAAAAACAATATTTGAAAAATATCTTTATATTCACAATATATTCATATTTACTAAAACACAAACAAGATCAAACAAAAACTTTATCTTGGCTGGATTATTCAAATATCATGTTTTATATACCAGTGAATCAAATAGAAACATTTCCTAAATAATTAATAATAAAATTTGTTTCATGAAAGCTTCATGAATGATGCAGAGAAATATTACTATAGTAAACTCTGGTGTTAGAGACGGCCTGGAGCCCTGCCCTGGCCTGGAGAGCTGCCCTCTGACCCCTTGGCCCTGACCCCAGTCTCTGAGCCCTGACTGGGTGTGGAGAAGCTGGAGAGGAGGATAAAGCTGGTACTCACTGACTGTGTGGAGCAGGAGCAGGGAGGAGAGAGAGAGAAAGAACAGACATCTCTCCATCTTCAGCGCAAACAAACCAAACCTTCCTCAGAGCAGAGTGGATGCTCACACCTTCACCTTTGAGCTCTCAGAGAGACTGAGCCCTGTGCACACACCCGGCCCCCCTGTGAGAGAGAACACTCTTTCCCCCCCACCAATCACACTCACTGCTGCCTTCTAAGAGCACTGCAGGAACACTTCAAACAGCCACAGTGACAAATCAGCGCAAGCCATTTACATTTTCTCCATATATTCCAACTCTGCATCACTGCAGGATGTCAGGACTCCTCCCACCAGAAGACCCCGCCCCTGTGACACACTGCGCTGACAGACACAGAAGAAGAAAGCGGCTCGTTTCTAAAAAGGATGGAGTTCTCAGTGCAGTGTTTGGCTGTGCAGTCTGAAACCCAGTGCAGCCTTGGGCCTTTAGGAAAGACAAAAACCTGGCGAGAGAGAAATGGGGGTGGACCATTGGAAAGAACTGATCATTTAGTCCACCCCCCAGAGAGACACCCATCCGTCACACATCTACCATGTACAGTTGAAACAGCAAATATTTTGATTTTCGTTTGGACTTTTGTAAATTGATCATAACTGTTATTGTGTTGGCTTATTTTCAGATTTTAATGTTTTTGTATGAGGCCTGTTCAGGTGATGATCTTTCAATGTGTAAGAATTTTAAAAAACCAATAAAAGACAAAGTGCAGTATGAAACCCTATGCAGCAAAGCCCTGATGCATTTTGTTTAAAAAATGATAATATTCCTGATACATTTTCATTGTAAATGCAAATTACATTACATTTACATTACAGGCATTTAGCAGACACTCTTATCTAGAGCGACGTACAACAAGTGCATCAGTTCAAGGTGCAGAGGTGCAGAAAAACACACTAGAGTGAAGTAAAGATCGTAGTGCCAGAAGTGACCACAGAGATCAGGACTCCAACCCTGTAGGGTAACCTGTTCAGCAAACAAACACACAATCCTGCCAAGTACAACTAGCACTGAAATCACACTTGCCTAATCAGAATCAGACAAAGCAATCCTATCAATACAAACTAATGCATCGCATTAGTCTAACTAGGTACACTGAGCTAAAGTGAGACGGAGGTGCACAGGGTAGAACTGGGCTTAACGAAGTCCCCGTTCGATTCCGGGTAAGGACCTGCGTTGTACCTGAGCAAGGTACTAACCTGATTAACCGCATGCTTCATATATATCAGCGTATAAATGATACAATGTAAATGCTATGTAAAGTTGTATCTTTTGGATAAGGCGTCCAAACCTGTAATGTAATGTAATGTAAAGTAGAGGCTAGGGAGGGGTGGGGAGAGGTGCAGCCTGAAGAGACAAGTCTTTAGTCTGCGCTTGAAGGTAGTCAGATTCTCTGCTGTTCTGACCGCCACGGGAAGGTCATTCCACCAGCGAGGGGCCAGGACAGACAGCAGACGCGAAAGGGAACGGGAAGTACAGACACGAAGAGGGGGAGGTGCCAAGCGTCCAGAGGTGGCAGAACGGAGAGGTCTGGCTGGTGTGTAGGGTCTGATGATTCTCTGAATGCATCCTGGTGCTGACCCCTTAGCAGCCTGGTATGCAAGCACCAAAGTCTTAAATTTGATGCGAGCCATAACAGGCAGCCAGTGGAGGTCAGTGAGCGGGGGGGCTGACATGGGAATGTCTGGGGAGGTTGTAGACCAGGCGAGCTGCAGCATTCTGGATGAGCTGCAGGGGTCTGATGGCGGATGCTGGCAGACCAGCCCGCAGCGAGTTGCAGTAGTCTAGGCAGGACAGGACCATCGCTTGAACCAGGAGCTGGGTTGAGTAGGTGGTGAGGAAGGGACGGATTCTCCGGATGTTGTACAGGAAGAACCTGCACGTTCGACTCACCGCTGCGATGTTCTGGGAGAGGGGCAGTCTGTTGTCCATCACCACTCCGAGGTTGTTGGCAGTGGGTGATGATGACACCACAGTGTCCCCTAGGGAAATAGAAAAGGAGGTTAGAGGATGGAGCAGGGATGAAGATCATCTCTGTCTTACCTGGGTTCAGCTTAAGATGGTGGTTATCCATCCAGCTCTGGAAGTCCTTCAGGCAAGCAGAGATGCGAGCGGAGACCTGTGTGTCAGAGGGGGGGAAGGAGAGAAAGAGTTGGGTGTCATCGGCATAACAATGATAAGACAGACCATGGGCAGAGATTACAGGACCAAGAGATTAGGTGTACAGAGAGAACAGGAGGGGACCAAGGACTGAGCCCTGGGGAACTCCTGTGGCAAGGGGGCGAGGTGCCGATACTGCACCGGCCCAGGCGACTTGGAAGGAGCGACCGGAGAGGTAGGACTCAATCCAGTCTAGTGCTGTGCCACAGATCCCCACAGCTGCCTGGGAGGACAGGAGGATGGGGTGGTCGACTGTGTCGAAGGCAGCAGAAAGGTCTAGGAGTATCAGGACGGATGAACGGGAGGCTGCTTGTGTGGCGTGAAGCGAGTCACTGACCGAGAGGAGTGCGGTCTCTGTCGAGTGGCCAGGTCTGAAGCCGGACTGGTGGAGGTCTAGGAGGTTGTTCAGCAAGAGAAAAGAGGAGAGTTGTTAGAAGCAGCTCGTTCAATTGTTTTGGATAAAAAGGGGAGAAGAGAAACAGGACGGTAGTTCTGGATGACGGAGGGATCCAGAGTGGGCTTCTTCAGCAGTGGGGTGATGTGGGCCAGCTTGAAGGAAGAGGGGAAACATCCAGAAGACAAGGAGGAGTTCACAAGGGAGGTGACAAACGGGAGGATGTCAGGTGTGATAGTCTGGAGGAGAGAGGAAGGGATAGGGTCAAGAGCACAGGTGGTAGGGCGGTGGGAGAGTAGGAGCTGGGAAACATCAGAGTCAGTGAGGGGAGAGAAAGTGGAGAAACAAGGGGAGGGAACAGAGAGGGGGGAGTGGGGAAGGGTGGCGGTGGACATGAAGGAGCTGCAGATGTCTGCAATCTTCTCATCAAAGAAAACCGCAAAGTCATCTGCAGCGAGGGAGGACTGAGGTGGGGGAGGAGGAGTGCTGAGGTGAGAAGAGAAAATGGAGAACAGTTGATGAGGGTTAGAGGCAGATTTATGAATTTTTGTTTGATAATTCATTTTAGCAGAGGTTACAGCAATAGAAAATGCAGCTAGCAGAGACTGGTAGGCAGACAGGTCAGATTGAGCCATAGATTTCCTCCACTTCCTCTCCGCTGCACGTAGGCTGGCCCGGATGGTTCGGAGGGGGTCAAACATCCACGGACTGGGAGGGGACGAGCATGCCGGCCTGGAGACTAGAGGATAGAGAGAGTCAAGTGCTGAGGAGAGCGAGGAAGACAGAGCGGAGGATGCAGAGTCAGTGGGAAGGTTGGAGAAGGATTCAAGAGGGGGGAGTAAAGCAGTGACACTAGAAGCGAGAGAGGAGGGAGAGAGGGAGCGGAGGTTACGGCGGACCATGACAGTAGGAGTGGATGAAGGGGAGGGAGGGAGGGGAGCAAGAGGGAGGGAGAAGGAAATGAAGTGGTGGTCAGACTGGTGCAGAGGGGTCACCGTGGGATCGGAGGAGGAGCAATCCCTCAGGATGACCAGGTCTAGGAGGTGCATAAAGCAAGTAAAAGACATGAAAATAGGATGTAATAACACAGCGAAAGACTGAATTTTAGTGAAAATATGCATTTTTATTAAAGCTTTAAAAAGAATAATTATGACAATGATGGTCAAACAAAAAAGTAACAAGGTGGGCAATCCAGCAGACTGACAACCTCTTGTTACGTCCCCTGCCTCTGCTGGTCTGGGTAATGCAGGTGGAGGTAATTACCTAACTGCCTAATCGCTTGATTGCCTCCACCTGCCTGTGGCCCAATATAAGCCCAGTAGTATGAGGCAGGGGACAGTTTCTTTTGGGGCTTTTGTGTTTGTGGTTTGGGTAGAGCGTCTTTCTTTGAGATCTTCTTTTCTGTGTGGTTTGATTTGTGGTTTTGGGTTTGTAGTTTTTGTGAAGATCGTTTTGTTTGAACTAACTTCGTTTCGTTTGTGATTAGTTTGTTATTCTAGTCTGGGTTTGTGTTTTTAAATCAGCTTTTTGATTGTGTTTTTGGGTAATTGGACTTATGGCTTTTCGAGCCATGCCGTAACACCTCTACACTAATTTTAACAGGAAAAACAAGGATTTTAGTGTCTGCTAGCGTTACAATAACAGAGAAGGGGGGGGGGGGGGGGGGTTATGGAACCCTAAAAAGTTTTCATTGTGTAACATGGTCATTATTTGTTGATGTAGATTTCGTATTACATTTGATGACAATGCAACGTTACTAAATTACATAGCCTAGCTATTTGCACAGCTAACGCTAGCTACCGGACCATGTCAAGAAAGGCAACATTAGTTCAGGCAAAGTTGCGCACAGTAGCCATCTCTCATATCATGTAATATTGCGTTAGCTAGCTAGCTAGCTAATGTAATTAACACAATCTAATGTCAGCTAACAATTAGAAAAAACGCTAGCTAATGCTACCAACTGGTACCGACCTCGCAAAACGCCTCTCGAATGCAATGCTACCTTGTTGCAACGTTGCAATGTAGCTAACTAAAGGTCAGTTCAGATCAATGATTCGGAACGAGACTGGATGCAACTTGCAAAATTCCAAGACGTCTGATTGTAAACGTTCTAACTGCACTTGGCGATTTGACAAGGTGGGTCTTTTGAGACCCCAGGCAACGGCTTCAGACGCTCTGCAACTAACCAGTTCACACCGCTGCAATTTTCTCTGAAACATTCTAAAACCGTTTAATCTCTTTGCGAATCATTGATCTGAATTGGCCTTAATGTTGCCGTTATTTACACTGCCATCAAGTTCATCAATATATTATAGGCTAATGATCGGAATAAAGCCGTCTTTACACAGAGCATTAACCCGGGGTATAGGTGGTGCAGAGCTGGGACTGATTTCTGTATGAAGATGTCAAGCCGGAGAGAACTAAATAAAAGAATACAGCAGTATGGATAAGCGTTGTTATTTTATTACGCTTCCTCATATGTTCCTTCAGCCTTGCCCTTTATTGGTGAAATCTCCTTTGTTTTTATTTTATTCTTCTTGTTCTGATTGTTAATTTAACACTCAGCTCAGCTTTATTCTCGAACAGCTTAGCTAGCAAAACCAAAAACATCAGGGGTAACATTTTGCAAGGCAGTTGTTTCAAAAATATCACAATCATTCACGAGAAAGACTGTTTATTGTGCATGAAATACATAATTGCACGAGCCACATTGAATCCCGCAAATTCTTCTCTGCAGTGTAAAGATGTTCATACTGGGCAAAAGGTGGATAAAGAACGTCAGTGGAAATTGATCATCACTAATTCTACCCCAGGTCTGCTACAGCATTTTAACCCAGCTCGGCAGTGTAAAGACAGCTTAAGTTAGCCTAATGTTAGACAATGAATGAGTATGTACATAACGTTACATTTATAACAACCATTTTTTATTCAGTAAACAGTGTTATAGTTGGCGTGGCCCAGGTGCAAACTGACTGACGTCACACAGGCGACAGTGGTCGGATCCGGTTGGATCTCTGGGAAGTGAGGTGCAAAAACACACCTGCAATTACTGCGTTTCGCCATTGGTACCGCCAAAGAGAACGAAACGGAAATCTTCGAGATTGTGACTTTAACAGTGAAATCTTACCAGAGGGTCTGTCCCAGGTGGAGCAGCAGTGGCAGACTGCGGAGAAGTGCTCTGTTTGGTGGGGGTACTGGGGACAGGCCTCAGGGCTGCAGGGTGGGTGATTTACCTGATGGTTCTGCAGGATGATGGGCCGTTGGGTCCCTGTCCTCCACATCTTCAAATCCCTCATCCTCCACGTGCAGCTCTTCCTCGTGAATAGTCCAAGCTGGTCCCGCAGCACTCAGACTGAGAACGCGGCCACTCCCCCCGTTCAGCTCTCCTGCAGCGCACTGACGCACAGCACGCGCATTATTCCGTTCACCGCACTGTTCATCATACCGCTGCATCTTTCCAATGATTAACATAAGCATTGTACCGACGGACGTTACCAATTCAGCTGATTTAATCAATTAATCAGCTTTTAATGTACACTATTCTCTATTACTCACTCAGAGGAGGTCTCAGATACTTGACAGATAACAATCTGTGTGCTTCGTCACAATGCTTAATGGATGAGCTACAATAGCTTTTATATTTACACCCAAAAATCCTACATATGGAAAAATAAATATTTATAGCCACTTAGCAGACATTCTAAATACATCACATTGCGTCACATTTTTCTTTAAAATAATGGTGGCTAACATTTCAGCTAATAACCGTTCCATCTGAGTTATTGTCAAGGACAACTTAAATTCAACAAGCTAACTTGAGCAGTAGGCATTTTATCCTCATTATCCTTCTTCACCACGACAGCAAACGTGAACGTTCACCACAAAGAAATATTTGCTGAAATACTTACGGATCAGTGGACATCAATTACTTGTATCGTTGCAAAATACATAATGAAAAAATTTTGACACTAGCTTCACGGAGCGGTACTCACAGCCTTCCTGGAAGTCTTGTTCAACTTTACCGCCGTCGAACAGTAATGACGTCATTGGGCAACGAAAAGCTGAGCACCGATTGGCCAGGCCAGTGAAAGGAAAATGAAGAAAAGGCTGCAGACTACACGTTTCCGAAGAAGTTCAGTGCAGTTATTTGACATAAAGCACTAACTGTTTAATACTTCATCACAACTACAGTCCTTTCTAAAACGATAGTGCTTTTAAGAAAATAGGCCCTACGTAAATGTTGACCATATAGTTTAAAACTACGGTGAGGATCTGTTGAGCTCGTGCCGAGAGCCTCCAAAAGTCTGTCTATGGTTTTCGGCCTTGGTAACAAATGCAGTCTTGTTTCAGAACACATCATGCTACAGTTTGTGTCATAGACATATTGGGATGGCAGGTATGCCATCCCGCCAAGTTACGACTTGGCGGGGGCATGTCCCATACCTATACAGCACAGAGAGTTTGGCACTTTTCAGGGTTTCCCACAGAAATAACCACAACAGCCACAGACACTCAGCCCTTAAAAATATTAAATTCTGTACATTCTGACCCCATTTCAACAGACAGATTTCATAAACAACTTCACATGTCCACACAATAAAGCCCCAAACTAACGGGATTTTGTGTTTACTCCTTCTTCTTCTTCTCATTATTATTTTTCCTTCCGCCTATCCGACTAACAACATGTCTCCCCATTGGACATTTTACCGACACAGGCCAAATCTACACGACCCAATCAATAACTCGTATACACACGCAAAATACCCATACCTTTTTACTCTGAAACATTTCCAGTTTAAACAGCTAGTCTGCCTGTGGCCTAGTGGGCAAGGTCCCAGTTTTGGCAAGTGACTTGAAAGAATTGAGGAAATATTGGGTAGCATTGCTTTGGAATACATCTTATTTCATTTCGGTGAGGCAAGATAGCCTATATTGTTTGTAGTTCCGTAACTTGGCGTCATTTTGATATCAATAGTTTTAATGGCAGGCCTATATTTTGGCAGTCTGAATGAGCTATAGACGGTGTATATCTTGTATGTGTGAGTAACTTGGCATTTTTGTACGTTGAAAACGTGTTTTTTATGAGATATACATAGACGCCGCATTGGCCTTTGGGTCGTACGTCGACTTCGAGTCGTTTTTATATTCAAGGGTTTATGGTTTACGTGGAGTACAAAAAAAAGTTTTATCTCTAGTTACTTAGAATCTCGATAGTTAGGCTATAATCGCTGCTAGACGCTCAAGAGAGGAGTGTGTATCAACGGTTTACATGAACTGAATTACTTACGTGGTGGAAAATAATTAATTGTCATAAGGAATTGCCACAGTTAATTTTTACCTGGCAAGCTGGCTAGAAAGTAATAAATGCATTGCTAGCTAACTTGAGTAGGATTGTAAGCATCAAATAACCTTGATTGTAAGACTAGGTTTGCTTGTTAGCTACCTACCAATGTTTTCTTGCCTGTCGTGTTTTGATTTTGAACGAATTAAACTGAACATAACCACAATCATTTTAACCTGAAAAGCTGGCTAGAAAGTAATTACTGTATTATTAACTTTAGCTGAAACGTTTTTCATTAGAACAAGCTTGATTTCTTGTTATTTGCTTGCTAGCTAACATGAGTAGGATTGCAAGCATCATTTATCATTTATGAAGGCTAGCTTTGCTTCCCACGCGAGCGCGCGATCAAAGCAGAGAAACCACGCGAGCGTCTCTTACCCGCAGCTCCTCTGCAGAGGAGAGAGAAGCTTGTCACTCAAATGCAGATGAATGAGACGTACATGATAACCAGTACAACTTCCGGCTGCTGTGTTTACGTTCGGATACTCTACGATACTAGAGGGGGTTGAAGTCCCTCTGCAAGCTCCTCAGTGTCACAGTTAAAGGTCAGGTTAGGTCATGTGGGCCTATCAGAGTCATGCTGATTTCTCTCAGAAAGTACACCTAAGGCAACATACTCCGTGTGTAAATTATATTTCAGTTAATATTATTTTATACGTATTTAGGAGTTAAAATACAGTTACAGCATCCACTTTGGGGGTTCCACGTATAAGTTTCAGATATTTTGTTTCGACACAATATCTTTAAACAGTGTTTAGGAGAGGGAGCTTGTTGGTATCTGGGGGCCATTTTGTGGTTGATTATGAGACTTGTTGACCTCAAAATGCAACTAAACTCAAACTGTGATTATTGGCCTCTTCTTTGCCTCCCTCATCATCTTCCTCACTGTGTGGGGGTACCACATGTTTCCCACCTTTTTTGAGAGGAAGGTTGCTGACATCTGCAATTCTTTCAAGATGGAGTTCTCAAACACATTAGGCAATCCTCTCCCCAGACAACCCTCCCCGTCTCCCCACTCCCCCCAATCACACAGACGAGAGAAACAGCAGGAGGACTCGGTGACTCAAGCATGATGTCAGAGGAAAGGGAATATTCACACTGCATTTTGCTCCAGAGCTGAACCTCTCCGCGGTCAAACACCTATCATCTGGAGGCCTGGATGGGTGACCTCTCTCTTCTGAACCATGTATTAAATTAATATACACGGACAATCTATTTTACCATAGTTTAATACCGCAGGCAATAATCTGCCCAAACACTGATTATTTGCTTTGACAGATTCCCCATTAGCTCCCTATTGCCATTTAGCTCATCTTTAACTATTGATAGCAAGCTAGTCAGTGGAGGACGGGCTCTTCCTCTGTGGACTGGTTCCACCTATGATGTTTTCACACTGGGAATCTTCTTATAATCATTGTTTCAGTCTTTTTTTTTTTTTACCCCACTTGCTCTTAGTTTTGGCTGACAGTGAAACATGACCTCTGCTGACCTCATCTGGACACAGGTATGTACTGCATCAGCCAAGACAGGGCAGCCGACAGCAGGACATATCATACAGACATAGAGACTTAAACATTAAAACCAGGAGAGGCGAGTTTAAGGTTATTCATCCGTGCAGTTTATTTATTTAATAAGTGGCCTCTCATTGCTCTCCTACATTCTGTTCTGTCTTGTAGGAGGGTATAGATAAATGACAAAAGCCACACATTAACACAGATAGTGGTGGTATGGTCATTGGCCACAGGTGTCTCTCTCACCTGGAGGTCCAGGTACCACAAACACCAACTCATCCCCTACATCTGAGTGATTACACACCTTTAATTCCCCCCCACGCTAATTCCCCAGGTTTTCACTGCAAAAGAGAACTCACTTAACTGTCTGATTAAATAAAGATTATTACATTTTTAAAAGGGATAAGATGAGAACATCTGTATTACGGCATTGGGGCAATAGAGTGTGGAGTGAAATTGGGACGGTTGGGGCAATATCCCTGTGACTGGGAGATGCAGACAGGACGTGTTGGTGTTGTTAAGGTTTTGCATATTTTCACCACTAGGTGTCAGTAAAAATCCCAGTACAGTGAACACGTGGAAATGCCGGCCTTTGGTACAAAACCAGGCTTCCGTTGGCAAGCTCAGTATTAAAGCAGGTCAAGAGAATTTGTCCCATTAAATGCTGCAAATAATGATCAGAATAAACAAGAGTAGCGCTGTCTTCTAGCTTTATTGGGCTGGAACGGCAGGAGTAGCGAGTCGAACCGGGCGAGCGCGCGTCGAATGTTGAGCACGGAATTGAATATAAACTGCCAGAGATGCCGGAGTGTTTACTGAGAATTAATTGAGGGGAACGACTATAAAATAAAAGGGGGAAAGTACGATCTGTGAGGATAAAGAGATATGCCGAGAGGGATGGGACGGGGAAGGATTCTTAGAACGGTAATTAATTAAATTTTGGTTTATTTTTAAGAAACTTAGTTTTCCCCGGTGGTCTCCCACCCAAAGCTCACACTTGTGTAGCTTCAGCCATTCAGCAGGAACAGGGTGCAGGGTGGTATGGCTGCTGTTCTGTTTCTCTTCCTCTATTTCAGTGTCATAAATCTGCAAACAATCTAAACTGTGTACTATACCTATCCCTGCATATTTTCAAATGAATGAACAAATACATTAATGTAGAATAGAAAAAAAATGAAATGAGAGAGCTAAGTTCAATCAGTCTTTCAGCTTTATTTAAAATTATCTTATTGACACACAGCTGTTAAAAATACTGGTATTGCTTCATAAGGCTAAGAAATACACGTTGAGTATTTTAGCTAAATATATTTCATTTTTATAAAATCTTGTCTATGAAAAGCAGTATAATTCTACAAGATCTAGCATAAAAATATATATATATATATAAAAGTAGTTAACTAATTTGAGAAGTAATGAAAGCAGTATGAAATAAGTAGTACTGAAATAGTTTTGAATAGTAACAAAGCAGCCAGTGGAGACTTACTGCCTTGTTCATCTTCTGCTCAGATGGAAAGATGAACAAACTCATCAGCTATGTGCAATAAAAGCATGTTTAAAAATGTGATCTTGCAAATGAGCATGTTGGGATGCTGGATAAGTGCTGTCTGGCTACCCTTCCATGTGTCAATCAGAGAGCCAACATGGACAGCTCTGACCTGCACATGATGAACACAGCAGCCAAAACTGAAAGGGTTTGATGTAAATACAAACAAATCTAAAGCAAAAGCTTACACAGGCTAAAGCACAGTTTTCATTTTTACATTCCAAAACTTTTGATACATTAATTTCATATTAAAGTGGCCAGTACTGGCTTGATGTAGTTTGAGCTGTACATCATCATCTTGGTCAGAAAAAGTAACTGTCTCATTGTGTCAGTGAATGCAAGCTATTGTTCTTAATGTATACAAGTACCAGGATTTCCAGTGTCCTAATTTATGAATGAGCTAAGGAGTCCACAGTAAATAATTTTGGGTGAATTATAAATTCATGAACAACTGATCTAGTGGGATATGGTTTTATGACATTAAAACATTTGCTTCAGACATGTAGGATAAAGGAGTCCATGTAAGTTATTCTATCCAAACTTGCGGGTGGACACTTCCAAAGTTAAAACTGTCAATCTCACAGTGCTTCTCCTCTTTCAGGAGGCTACTCCCCCACGTCATCATAGTCCATCCCACTGGGAGCTGGAGGGGTTTCAGCCAGAACACTCTCCCCTACAGGGACAGATCAGGAGACAGACAGACACAGTAAGGGAAAGGCTAATTTTCACCAAATACCCGCTGTGATCTCATAATTCTATACTGAAAGAAAAAGTCTCATTCAAAATATTTTCATAGGCTCATGTCTACACTAAAATGTCTACTCTCAGAAACCAGTTTACAGGTGGAATGGAATGTGCATATTCTCATAATTGCCCATGAAGCAATCTGGAAAAATGTCTTCCAAGAACCGGTATATGAAGTATAATGGGATGGATTGATGAATTTTTATTAAACCATAAAAACTGCATAAAAGTGATTCACTTAGTACAGACTCACCCACTTGGATCCAGTCCAGTTACGGCATCATCATAATTCTCCTCTGTGTCTGTCACATGATCCCCTGTAACCAACCACACAGACAGGAAGTAGCCCATGGCAGTGATTTTCAAAAATTACACAGACAGGAAGTACAAATGGCATAGACAGAAAGTAACAATTTTCAACACAGGATAGTGTCTTAATCTATAAAATTTTATAAATAGACTAATAAACATCACAATCTAAAATATAAATATTACACTAATAATGAATAAATCACATGACTGCAGCCAGAGACACAGAAAAGCACCTGAGCAGAACACAGTAAATTCAGTGACAGACATTGTGTTTCACTCCAACATTCTGTCTGTAAAGAGAAACTCAACCTGGAAAAGCATCTGGGCCCAGCTGCATGGTGATGACATCATCATAGTGCTCTGGTGCATCTCCCTCCACCAGCTCCCCTTAAACAGACAAAGCAGCAGTGCTGGTTAAACTCGGCACACTGGTTATAGTGCTCATGATGGCTATATTGGTTTTGGTGGTTATATTTGTTACAGTAATTATTGGGGCAACAACTTTAAAGGTCATTTCCATGTCTAAGTCTGGACAACAAAACAAGTCAACTGCAAGAACTGTTCTATGTAATGAAATTATTCCAGCAATGCGGAGATTTCTCCTCCAAATCTCTACAAGCTCTTTAGCACAAACAACTAAGTACAGCATATAACAATGAATGCAATTAAATGTATTCATGAGGATACTAAAAAAATATTGAATCATCCCACCAACCAATCAGAACACTCACCTGCCACACTGTCTGGATGCTTATCCGCTGGGATGACATCATCATAGTTCTCCGGTTTTCCTCCATCACCAGATCCCTGAAAGCAAGGAGACTTCTGGGAACTTCTGGCTGAATCTCAGGACTGTCACACAGCAGGACACCACCACCTACACCCACTGAGAGCTCCACAGAGCTCCGCCCCTACCTGAGAGGGAGTGTCCCTCGCTGTCCCCCACGCCTTCACCCAGAGGGCGGATCCTCTGATAGGCCACTCCTGTGAACAGGAGAGAGGGTGTGTCCCGACCCCGCCCACACCACACATGCTCTGAGGAGGTCTTCCACAGAGTGTTTAAGACTTTACAGTGAAGCACGAGGAGGACAGATCAGATTCACTCACCCCACCGGGGCGCTGTAGGTTCCCCTCTAGCTAGTTTGTACTCAATTCCTCGTAGACAGCTTCATGCAGAGGGGCGTGGTCCCGTTGAGACAGGGCTGTGTGAGCAGAGACAGAGAATCACAGAGTCAAAGTCTCCTGCATATCTCTCTCTGCATGTGAGCAGCAGAGGTACAGCACACAGCTACTGTCACACACCAGCCACCTGACAGAGACCAAGGCCCTGTTGGACCGCTGATCTGAGATCAGTCTAACCTTTTATCACATAAGGGATAACTTATCTGGGCAGACTGCAGGAATGTGATCGACCACAGGGGGCGCTGGTAAAAAAAGACAAGGTCAGCATGCCAACCAAATCCCTCCCTCGAGATCACTGCAGCCAATCACGCGTCACCCGACAGTCTCCTTGCTTTCAGGGCAGCTGGTGATGGAGGACTCGGCCCCACACTGCGGGCCCACCCACACGCACTGGCGCAGGGTCTTAACTGGGCGAGCCTCCCATCAGCCCCCATTCAGAGCTGGGCGTGGTTAACCCACTGAGCTGATCACTGGAGAGGCTTCTTCAGTCACACTCGGCGTGTGATGGCGGTTCACCCAGCCCCGTCCGCCCCTACCTCTCCTCAGCCCTCTGTTCTGGAGTAGCAGAATACCCAGCACCACCAGAAGCAGGAACAACAGCGCCCCTACCACCAGGAAGGCCACTGTTGGGATAGACCGGCTGGGCGGAGCCTCCTTTAATCGGGACACTGGCCGTTTGGACACAACTGAAAAACGGGGAAGGCAAGGGGTTGGGCATCAGCAGAGAACATGGCACATTGCCTATACTCTACTTACACCGACCACTCAGCTGTGTTTCCACTTATAGTACTGTACTTATACAGCCAGCCATCCAGCGACCTATTAAAGAGCAACTGCATGAAGCAAACTGAGTCATTCCACAAGATACCCACTACAACATAAAAAGGTGGCCTGAGAGCAAGTGCATGGTTAACTTTCCAGCGAGTAAACTTTAGCTAAGCCTGTGCTATCTGTACTAAAACGTGGGTGTTCTCTCTTCTCTGTTCAAGAACACTGTCTATTTAAATTAAGCAAACTGCTAGCTTGGTACCAGTATTCAGCAAGCAGAGAGCCACACCACATTTAACGTTTGATAGAATTCTATAGGATTACATTCTGTCTTAATGCATTAATGCAGAGGTACTGTTGCCAACAGGCAAAAACTGCAAGCAGTTGTTGTTAACACTCAAATACTGAGTGTTACTTAGCAACCTACCCAGGCAAACAGCCACCACCATTTATATGGTAGAAATGCAAAACAGAGCATTCATGGAAAAGCTAGTCCCATCAGCTGAGATTAGTTGTGAGGTCCTCTTTTCACTGTATAAATGACTCCTGGGGCAGCTTTACCTGGCTTTGGTATTGTAGTCATTGCAGGAGTACCTAAAACAATAAAATAATGAATAAATTAAAATGCATTGTTTTATTTATTGGGCATGAGAAAGGGCTTGTGTGATTCATTCAGTTGTTCCACTTCCTTTTCCTGCCCACTGTTATTGGCTGTGACCCTGATGATGTCACATCCTCTCTGCTCATTCCACTTCTGTAAGCTGCGCTGGATACGAGCTTCTGATAAATGTAAATGTAGTTCTAAAGCATCATGTTTTTTACTTGCATTATTAGTGAGCGCATGAATAAAGTAATCATTGAGCTGTAATGCAGGGTGGATCTTTAAGCTGCTCCTGGGGTTTAGTGTCAGGAGGTCTGCCTGAGTTTCCATTCTGTTCCTGTTTCTCCTTATTTATTTTTATTTATTTTTTATCTGTTTATTTTTTATTTTTTCGTATGTATGCTTTTGTGTGTCTGTGTGTGTGAGGGCATGGGGTGTGCCTTGGTTTTCAGGTTCCTGGTTCCCGCCCACGCTCCGCCCCCAGTCCTGCCTGTCTGCCTCATTATTCCATCAAGCCTCACCACATTATGCAATCAAGCCTTGGCCGCCGTCTCCACCTGCAACTCATCTTCCACTCTGTTCAGTTTCCGTTGCTATATATTTCTGTTAGCCCCATTAGCCTGTGCCAGATCGTTCCTGTTTTTCTCGGTTGCCGTTCGAGCCTTCAATTCTGTATCTCTGTATTTCCCGGTTTTCAAATTTTGCCTGTTTATCCGACTACGAATTTAGCCTGCCTGCTCTGTTGTTTAGCTTCTGGTTTTCGACTCTTGCCTGTTCCCTTGACCTGGTCTCTGCTCCTGTTCTGTACCTTTGCCCGATTGGATTTTGGAGTTTTTGGATTTTCGACCTACGCCTGTATAGTGATTACGAGACCGTTGCTGTTTCTGTTACCCTGTTTGTGAAAATAAATCGCCAAGTTTTTTACCGGATTTTAGGTCTGCTTCTGAGTCCTACCCCTGACCCTGACATTTAGGGTGTGTGTTTCTGTCAGGGCTCCAGTGATTAATCTTCTCAGAAGCTGGCAGTCAGCCTGAGGTGATCTGGAGTCGCAGGCTCACCTGTGCAGGTGACCCCAACCTGGTTCTGGTGTGGGCAGCAGCTGTGCTGGTGCACAGAATGTGGGCAGTCCCACAGGTGCATCTCAGTGCCCCTGCAGTTCCCCCTCAGTCAGCCAGAGGGTGCCGTTCCCCGTCCCAAATGTAGCATTACCATGAGCCTTTCCTGCTGTCCCACAGCCCAGCTGTCTGCACACCACCTGGACGTCCATCATGTCCCAGGAGTCTCCACACACTGTCCGCCAGGAGCCCCCGCGGAACACCTCCAGCCTCCCAGAGCACCCGCCTTCACCCCCCACCAGCCGGAGGGGCCAGTGACCTAGAGCAGGAGACACAGATGAGCTGAGCAGCCTCATTACCTTTACCATCTCCTACAGACACATCTCCACTAACACTATGACTGACCTCATTACGTTTAGCATCTCCTACAGACACATCTCCACTAACACTATGACTGACCTCATTATGTTTAGCATCTCCTACAGACACATCTCCACTAACACTATGACTGACCTCATTACGTTTAGCATCTCCTACAGACACATCTCCATTAACACTATGACTGACCTCATTATGTTTAGCACCTCCCACAGACACATCTGCCCTAATATTATGGCAGACCTGACGTAATGCTTTCTGCTTTGCCAAAGCAGAGTGGATTTGTGGCTGTGGATGCAGCCTGCTCAACATTTGCGTTACGTTCAGTAGACACTCTTATTCAGAGCGGCTTACCACAGGATTCAACCAAAAAAACGTACTTGTGCAAGCTCCCTGATTTGCTGCTGAGGAACATGACAATTTGCTTCGTGGAACTTCATCATCCTCTTCCCCTTTGATGTGAAGAGAAAAAAATAAATAAATGAACTACAAATTTTGAAAAATTTTAAAACACGAAGACAGAAACAGGTTCATTCCATATCAGAAACAAACTGCACTACTTAGAGCTTCAAAAAATCTCATTCATGGGGTTACACTAAAAACCTTTTAAAAAATCACAATCCATAGTTTTACCAATTTAATGTTGCAAAAACTAATAAGCGGACTTACATATTTACCAGTTTAGAGCAAATTAGCTTCATTAATGATTTCATATCGTCCTCCCCATCTGCATGTATGAGTCAGTTCTAATTCTATTGTTTCTAAAAGTACCAGGGCCGGCCCTAGGGGTTCAGTGGCCCTAAGCAAATCTTTCTGAGCGGGACGGGGGGGGAGCTGTTGGATTTCGTCGAGCGGGGGAGTTTTATGCTGCTGTTACCAATAGGAGTGATACTGGGTTTGCAGTCATGAGGTTTATTATACTGGTCCTAACAGGAGTATAAAGTCTGCAGTAGAGTGAGGTTTACCTGTGCAGGTAAGTGAAGCCACGCTGGTTTGCCCGCAGGTATTCTCACCCCAAGGCTTTGATGGGCACTGCCACAGAGTGGAGTCATGTCGGCGACATCTGAATTGATCCAGCCAGTTTGGAGCTGATTCCAGTCTTGACTGTGTTTTAGACACAAATCCGCTCTTCCCACAGTTCAGCTCCTGACATATGAGAGTAGCTGTGTCTGTAGTCATTTGATTGAAGCACACGTTGCCCCAGGTGCCATTGTAGAAAACTTCCAAATTCCCAGAACAGCCCTCGGCCAGTCTCATCTCCTTGAATTCTACAACAACAATGTTAGAAATCTGGTTTAAAAATAAACATAACCTTAAAATCTTGTCCCAGAAATTACAGAGGATAGAAAGGTAAATGTATCAGATGCAGGTATAAGTCAGGATGTGTGTTCTGTTAGCCACTGCTCTCCTGAGATAAATCTCATCACTTTGAACACCTGAAATTCCTCACCAATCAGGTATCATGTATTCACACCAAATTAGTGTCAGTGCAAAAGCAGGAACTTTAGATGTTCCAATGAGTTCCAAACCTGAACACACGACCCCACGTCCTTCTTGTGTCCACAGTCAGTTTGTCCCCATCCGGCTGTGGGACAGTCCCACAGGGACGTCTCGTTCCCCACACAGCCCACCTCATCCAGCCAGATGGGTCCATTTCCTGGCCCAAAGAAGGAGGGTAGCAGGGCACTGAGGGCCGTCCCACACTGGAGCTGCCTGCACACCACCTGAGCATCCTCCAGGTCCCAGGAGTCATCACAACTGTCCCCAGAGCCCTGTGGAAACCTCCACCGTCCACAGTCCCCCTCCCCCACCAGCCTGAGAGTCCTGTGATCTGAGAGAGAGAGAGGGAGAAACAGAGAGAGAGAGGGAGAGAAAAAGGGAGAGAGGGGGAGAGAGAGGGGGTGAGAAAGAGAAATAGAGAGAAGTTATCTGAGTATTTACACAAGCTCTGTCTGTTTTAAATACTCTGATTCCTAATACTTCTAAAAAATCCTTTAGGTTGAGTATACTATATCCCCTCATGTCAAACAAGCAGCTAGAAACTGCAGAGAAGCTTCATTAGTAACCTGTACTCACTGGAACAGACGATGGACACCTGTTCCCTGGAGCTGCAGGTGAGTTTGTGTGGAGTGCTGCAGTTCCCCAGGTGAGCCTCTCTCCGAGCACTGAACCCCATCAGACACTCCGCACGCCCCGTCCCAGACGGAGGGAGCTGTAGACTTGCACTGCAGAGCCACAGCCCAGCTGCCTGCAGGCCACCGAGGCCTCACTGAAGCTCCAGGACCCCCCACTCTGCTCCAGGTCTGCTGGTAGTACACCTCCACCTGGCCTCACACGCACCCTCTCCAGCCAGCCGCACAGTCCCGCCCCAGAGCTGAGAGGGCAGAGCCTGAGGATCCCAAATGTATGAGGGTTAGAGTTAGACTCCTCTGATAAACTTTGAACATTGCTGTTTGTCTGCTTTTATAATATGTTAAATGTTGAAATTTTGTTGTGTCTGCAATCAACTACTGCTTTCTTGGCCAGGTCTCTCTTGAAAAAGAGATTTCTAATCTCAATAAGACTAACCTGGTTAAATTAAATAAAAATAAGTAAACACAAGTGTATTAGGGTTAGACTCCTCTGTTAAACCCAAGTGTATTAGGGTTAGAGTTAGACTCCTCTGATAAACCCAAGTGCATTAGGGTTAGACTCCTCTGATAAACCCAAGTGTATTAGGGTTAGGGTTAGACTCCTCTGTTAAACCCAAGTGTATTAGGGTTTGGGTTAGACTCCTCTGATAAACCCAAGTGTATTAGGGTTAGGGTTAGACTCCTCTGATAAACCCAAGTGTATTAGGGTTAGGGTTAGACTCCTCTGATAAACCCAAGTGTATTAGGGTTAGGCTCCTCTGATAAACCCAAGTGTATTAGGGTTAGGGTTAGACTCCTCTGTTAAACCCAAGTGTATTAGGGTTAGACTCCTCTGATAAACCCAAGTGTATTAGGGTTAGGGTTAGACTCCTCTGATAAACCCAAGTGTATTAGGGATAGGGTTAGACTCCTCTGTTAAACCCACACCCTCTCTTAATTTAAGGCAGGCAGAGACATGCTGGGCTGCCACCTCTTTTGCGATTTCCTCAGAAATTCCCCAGAATTTTTATTTATTTATTTGGTTCCGATAGGTACTGATTAGTCTGTTCAGTGAATTTGGGAAAATATTGGTTTCTGATTGGGAGGTACATGGGGCAGGAAAGCAGGAAGTGGGCCTCTGTCTCCACCTGCCAGATTGCAGTGAGCACACAGCCTGTTCTCTTTTGCCAGCCAGGTCTTTTTGTGGCAACCAATTTCGATGGCAAGGCTGTGGTCACTGAGTCTGTACATTATTAATGAGTGCCTTTGCTCTTGGTTTTTAACTCTAGTGAGATATTCTGACAGGGAGCAATCTCGGCCTAGAGCACAATACATTTCCAGTTTGTTGTTTAATTTCTTCATGCTGTCAATGTATAGTTTTTGTTGATTTTTGTCAAAATGTCTAGATGTAGTGGGTGTGTTATGTTTTTTGTTGATATTTTGTAAAAATGTTCTTTTGATGGCCAGTTGTCACAGGGGATCTCTGTCTGGGTAGAGCTGGTTACTCTTCACTGCCTTCAGATCTCTCTCTCTCTCTCTCTCTCTCTCTCTCTCTCTGCAGTAAACGTGTGCTATATTGTGCCATGTACACAGTACAGAGAGCAGGACTCCTCACCAGAGCAGATGACTCCAGCATCCTGTCCATGTGAGAGCAAAGCTCGGCTCCATGAGGAAACAGCACAGTGTGAGAGGCGTGTCTCGTTCCCATGGCAATCAAACACATCGGCTCTGATTGGCCCACTCCCCTCTCCAAACCAGGCCTGTCCTGGCACTGCCACTGCAGTCCCACACTTCAGCTGCTGACAGAGGACATTGGAGGCTCTCCTGTCCCAGCATGCATCACACACTGTCCCCCAGTTATCCAGGTGCTGCAACTCCACTCGACCAGAGCAGTTATCAGGGCCGTCAGCCAGCCTGGACTCAGTGTACCCTACACACAGCACAGTGGGGTTAGCATCTGACCAACACTGAGAAAATAAAGGAGACTTAGGGAAGAGGCTAACAGAATACATAGGTACAAAACACACACACACAAACTCACACACACATGCACACACACACACACACAGACACACACACACACACACGCACGCACGCACACGCACACCCGCACGCTCACGCGCACGCGCACACGCACACGCACACGCACACACAAACACACACACACATACAAACACACACACATGCGCACACACACACACACACACACATACATACACAAACACGCACACACAGACACAGACTCATGCATACACACATACCTACGCACACATGGATACACACGCACACTCACACACACATGCATGCAGACACACACACACACACACACACACCTACACACACTCACACACACACACAAACAAACACACACACACACTCAGGCACACAGACACATGCATACACACACATACAATAACACACACATGTACATACGACAAATCACACACACACACACACACACACACACATACATGCACACATACATACACACGCCCACTCATGCACACACACACACACAAACACACCTGCACGCACACACACACACACACACACACTCAGGCACACAGACATACGCATACACAGGCGTACAATAACACACACATGCACACACGTACATACGACAAATAACACACACATGCACACACGTACATACGACAAATCACACACACACATACACATACACACACACACACACACACACACACACACACACACACACACACACACACACACACACACACCCAGAGCAGCAGCCAGAGTACTTACCCACACACGCCGCTCAGAGCATATCACTCCTGTTCTTAAATCATTGCATTGGCTCCCTGTTAAATCCAGGGTTGAATTTAAAGTGTTGCTAACTACTTACAAAGCATTGCATGGCTTTGGACCTTCATATTTGCAGGATTTGATTGAACCTTATGTTCCCTGTCGTACCCTGCGTTCAGCTACTGCTGAACTTTTAGTGGTTCCTCGTTGCCGATTAAAAACAGTTGGGGGAAGAGCTTTTAGCTGCGCTGCACCGTGCCTCTGGAATTCAATCCCAAGCCATATCAGAGGTGCAGCTACAATTGGTTCTTTTAAATCATATCTTAAGACTTATTTGTTCTCATGTGCATACTCCTCTTAGTTTTGACTTCTTAGGTTATGTATTTATTCATTTATTTATATATATATATTTATTTATTTATTTACTTATTTCGTAAAGCACCCTGGAATGTACGCACGAAGAGTGCTGTACAAGAGCTTATTGTATTGTACACCCATACACACACACACACACACACACAGGCTACACAGATTAAACTCACACAGACACTGGGAGATCATACAAACTCCACACAGATTAAACTCACACAGACACTGGGAGATCATACAAACTCCACACAGATTAAACTCACACAGACACTGGGAGATCATACAAACTCCACACAGATTAAACTCACAAACACTGGGAGATGCCGCTGCTCAGAAATGCCTGTACGTGAATTCCTGCAGCTCACAGGAAGGCTGTGATAGCTCTGTGTGCTTCCCCTTCCTGTGTGTCTATGGTACATATGGTGTACTTCCCCCATCAGAGGGTTATGGGCTGCACATCCTCTATAGTGTTCACTGCATTTTACAGATTATATCTGCATCACAATATCCAGCATTACAGCCTTTGACATGCAATATTTCACAGTATAATGAATGAATATCTTGATCTTCTTAAATATAAATGCATACAATCTGTTTAGGACTATATTAACCCAGTGTCTCTGAAACACACAGTATACAAATGACTCTTACCAGAACACACCAGTCCCACATCGTTTCCATGGGAGCAGGGTTGATTCTGTGAGGGTGCTTTGGGACAGTAGTAAATGTGAGATTCCTTGCCTGAACACTGAATCTCCTCTGCCCACACCGGGCCCTCCCCCTGGCCAAACGCAGCTGCCCCCCACAGCTCTTTAGGAACTCCACAGCCCAGCTCCCTGCACACAACCTCTGCGTCCCGCTGGTCAAAGTCAGCATCACACACCGTGCCCCAGGAGCTCCCATGCTGCACCTCTACTCTCCCAGAGCACAGGTCAGACCCGCCCACCAGCCTGACCTTACGATGGGCTGCAGTTAAACAGGGAATAAAGAGAGAAGCATCAGCAATGACTGGCACCTTATTCCAGAGACAACAGTGAGCACAGCTGCATGAATACAGGACTGCACGGTTATTATACATGGAATACAGCAGTGTGATATGAGCCAATCTCATGTCCACGGCAGTGTGAAATGAACCAATCCTGTATAAACTGCAGCATGTGATGAGCCAATCACATGTAAACCTATGCTACAGACTTAAACTTTAAAAGAATAAATGTTCTGATAGCGTCAGAAAAAGAGAAATACATCAGAAACACAAAGATTATGCTGTGACTGTGTAAGTGCTGAATTAGTTCAGTGAAAGGAGCAATACAGTAATTTACTTCATAACAACACATTTTAAAATGTAATACTATCTTTTAGTTATGTAATAATATATGCATTTATGAAACTAATATATCCTCATGTAAATCCAAAGTCCTGTATTGGTATAAGAATATTGGTAAGAGCTGAATAACACTGAGTCCTACCTGAGCAGATCACTCCAGCATCCTCTCCATGACCACAGTAATGTACACCCCATCCTGGTGAGTGACATTTCTTCAGTGTGGATTCTGATCCCCTGCAGGACACTTCACTCATCCATATTCTCCCAGACCCTGGGTCAAAGTGAGCATTTCTTGGTGCTTCTACAGCATCTCCACAGCCCAGCTGTCTACACACCACCCCAGCATCTGGCATATCCCAGCCCCAATGACACACTGTCCCCCACTCTCCCTGATGGTAAACCTCCACTCTCCCAGCACAGGGGTTGCCTCCATTCACCAGCCTCACATCCTCACTGCCTGAGAGAAAGAGAGAGAGAGAGATTAAACTCACACAGACACTGGGAGATCATACAAACTCCACACAGATTAAACTCACACAGACACTGGGAGATCATGCAAACTCCACACAGATTAAACTCACACAGACACTGGGAGATCATGCAAACTCCACACAGATTAAACTCACACAGACACTGGGAGATCATACAAACTCCACACAGATTAAACTCACACAGACACTGGGAGATGCCGCTGCTCAGAAATGCCTGTATGTGAATTCCTGCAGCTCACAGGAAGGCTGTGATAGCTCTGTGTGCTTCCTCTTCCTGTGTGTCTATGGTACATATGGTGTGCTTCCCCTATCAGAGGGTTATGGGTTGCACATCCCCGCCCTCTATAGTGTTCACTGCATTTTACAGATTATATCTGCATCACAATATCCAGCATTACAGCCCCTGACATGTAACATTTCACAGTATAATGAATGAATATCTTGATCTTCTTAAATATAAATGCATACAATCTGTTTAGGACTATATTAACCCAGTGTCACTGAAACACACAGTATACAAATGACTCTTACCAGAACACACCAGTCCCACATCGTTTCCACGGGAGCAGGACTGATTCTGAGAGGGTGCTTTGGGACAGAAGTAAATGTGAGATTCGTTGCCTGAACACTGAATCTCCTCTGCCCACACATGGCCCTCCCCCTGGCCAAACACAGCTGCCCCCCGCAGCTCTTTAGGAACTCCACAGCCCAGCTCCCTGCACACAACCTCTGTGTCCCGCTGGTCAAAGTCAGCATCACACACAGTGCCCCAGGAGCTCCCATGATGCACCTCTACTCTCCCAGAGCACAGGTCAGCCCCGCCCACCAGCCTGACGTTGCCTAGAGGTTAACAGGGAATAAAGAGAGAATCATCTGCAATGACTGGCACCTTGTTCCAGAGACAACAGTGAGCACAGCTGCGTGAATACAGGACTGCACGGCTATTATACATGGAGTACAGCAGTGTGATATGAGCCAATCTCACGTCCACAGCAGTGTGAGATGAGCCAATCCCGTATGAACTGCAGCGTGTGATGAGCCAATCACATGTAAACTTCTGCTACAGACTTAAACTTTAAAAGAATAAACATTCTGATAGCGTCAGAAAAAGAGAAATACATCAGAAACACAAAGATTCTGCTGTGACTGCGTAAGTACTGAATTAGTTCAGTGAAAGGAGCAATACAGTAATTTACTTCATAACACCACATTTTAAAATGCAATACTATCTTTTAGTTATGTAATAATATATGAATTTATGAAACTAATATATCCTCATGTAAATCCAAAGTCCTGTATTGGTATAAGAACATTGGTAAGAGCTGAATAACACTGAGTCCTACCTGAGCAGATCACTCCAGCATCATCTCCATGACCACAGCAATTGTTACCCCATCCTTGTGAGCGACACTTCTTCAGTGTGGATTCTGATCCCATGCAGGACACATGACTCATCCATATTCTCCCAGACCCTGGGCCAAAGTGACCATATTTTGGTGCTTCTACAGCATCTCCACAGCCCAGCTGTCTACACACCACCCCAGCATCTGTCATATCCCAGTGAAAACTACACACTGTCCCCCACTCTCCCTGATGATAAACCTCCACTCTCCCAGCACAAGGGCTGCCTCCATTCACCAACCTCACATCCTCACTGCCTGAGAGAGAGAGAGAGAGAGAGAGAGAGAGAGACAGAGAGAGATTAAACTCACAGACACTGAGAGATCATACAAACTCCACACAGATTAAACACACAGACACTGGGAGATCATACAAACTCCACACAGATTAAACTCACACAGACACTGGGAGATCATACAAACTCCACACAGATTAAACTCACAGACACTGGGAGATCATACAAACTCCACGCAGATTAAACTCACAGACACTGGGAGATCATACAAACTCATAATTAGACAATAGAAAACAATCAGACAATTAACAGGGGGGAGCAGGACACAAAACAGAAGTGCCGCCATCTGGCGGCCCAACAAGGGAAACACAGACAGGAAAACACAGAACCATGACACAAACGCCACATAGATTAAACTCACACAAACACTGGGAGATGCCGCTGCTCAGAAATGCCTGTATGTGAATTCCTGCAGCTCACATGAAGGCTGCGATAGCTCTGTGTGCTTCCTCTTCCTGTGTGTCTATGGTACATATGGTGTGCTTCCCCTATCAGAGGGTTATGGGCTGCACATCCCCGCCCTCTATAGTGTTCACTGCATTTTACAGGTAATATCTGCATCACAATATCCAGAATTACAGCCCCTGACATGTAACATTTCACAGTATAATGAATGAATATCTTGATCTTCTTAAGCATGAACCAATTGTAGCTGCACCTCTGATATGGCTTGGGATTGAATTCCAGAGGCACGGTGCAGCGCAACTAAAAGCTCTTCCCCCAACTGTTTTTAATCGGCAACGAGGAACCACTAAAAGTTCAGCAGTAGCTGAACGCAGGGTACGACAGGGAACATAAGGTTCAATCAAATCCTGCAAATATGAAGGTCCAAAGCCATGCAATGGGAGATCATACAAACTCCACATAGAAAAAACTCACACAGACACTGGGAGATCATACAAACTCCACATAGAAAAAACTCACACAGACACTGGGAGATCATACAAACTCCACAGAGATTAAACTCACACAGACACAGAAAAATCAAACAAACTCCACAGAGATTAAACTCACACAGACCCTGGGAGAACATACAAACTCCACACAGATTAAACTCAGACACTGGGAGATGCCGCTGCTCAGAAATGCCTGTATGTGAATTCCTGCAGCTCACAGGAAGGCTGTGATAGCTCTGTGTGCTTCCTCTTCCTGTGTGTCTATGGTACATATGGTGTGCTTCCCCTATCAGAGGGTTATGGGCTGCACATCCTCGCCCTCTATAGTGTTCTCTGCATTTTACAGATTATATCTGCATCACAATATCCAGCAATACAACCCCTGACATGTAACATTTCAC
This sequence comes from Anguilla rostrata, assembly GCF_018555375.3. Taxonomy (NCBI): domain Eukaryota; kingdom Metazoa; phylum Chordata; class Actinopteri; order Anguilliformes; family Anguillidae; genus Anguilla; species Anguilla rostrata. The sequence goes on from NC_057934.1 coordinate 70,540,791, forward strand.
TGTATAACAAATGAATATCTTGATCTTCTTAAATATAAATGCATACAATCTGTTTAATATGTATTAAAGAAGATCAAGATATTCATTCACTATACTGTGAAATGTTACATGTCAGGGGCTGTAATGCTGGATATTGTGATGCAGATATAATCTGTAAAATGCAGTGAACACTATAGAGGGCGGGGATGTGCAGCCCATAACCCTCTGATAGGGGAAGCACACCATATGTACCATAGACACACAGGAAGAGGAAGCACACAGAGCTATCACAGCCTTCCTGTGAGCTGCAGGAATTCACATACAGGCATTTCTGAGCAGCGGCATCTCCCAGTGTCTGTGAGTTTAATCTGTGTGGAGTTTGTATGATCTCCCAGTGTCTGTGAGTTTAATCTGTGTGGAGTTTGCATGATCTCCCAGTGTCTGTGTGAGTTTAATCTGTGTGGAGTTTGTATGATCTCCCAGTGTCTGTGTGAGTTTAATCTGTGTGGAGTTTGTATGATCTCCCAGTGTTCGTCTGAGTTTTATCTGTGTGGAGTTTGTATGATCTCCCAGTGTCTGTGTGAGTTTAATCTGTGTGGAGTTTGTATGATCTCCCAGTGTCTGTGTGAGTTTAATCTGTGTGGAGTTTGTATGATCTCCCAGTGTCTGTGAGTTTAATCTGTGTGGAGTTTGTATGATCTCCCAGTGTCTGTGAGTTTAATCTCTCACAGTGCTGAATTAGTTCAGTGAAAGGAGCAATACAGTAAGTTACTTCATAACACCACATTTTAAAATGTAATACTATGTTTTAGTTATGTAATAATACATGCATTTCTGAAACTAATATATCCTCATTTAAATCCAAAGTCCTGTGTTGGTATAAGAACATTGGTAAGAGCTGAATAACACTGAGTCCTACCTGAGCAGATCACTCCAGCATCCTCTCCATGACCACAGTAATTGTTACCCCATCCTTGTGAGCGACACTCCTTCAGTGTGGATTCTGATCCCATGCAGGACACTTCACTCATCCATATTGTCCCAGACCCTTGTCCAAAGTGAGCATCTCCTGGTGCTTCTACAGCATCTCCACAGCCCAGCTGTCTACACACCACCCCAGCATCTGGCATATCCCAGTCATCATCACACACTGTCCCCCACTCTCCCTGATGGTAAACCTCCACTCTCCCAGCACAGGGGCTGCTTCCATTCACCAGCCTCACATCCTCACTGCCTGAGAGAGAGAGAGAGAGAGAGAGAGAGAGAAATTAAACTCACAGACACTGGGAGATCATACAAACTCCACACAGATTAAACTCACAGACACTGGGAGATCATACAAACTCCACACAGATTAAACTCAGACAAACACTGGAAGATCATGCAAACTCCACACAGATTAAACGCACAGACACTGGGAGATCATACAAAATCCACACAGATTAAACTCACACAGACACTGGGAGATGATACAAACTCCACACAGATTAAACTCACACAGACACTGGGAGATCATACAAAATCCACACAGATTAAACTCACACAGACACTGGGAGATGATACAAACTCCACACAGATTAAACTCACACAGACACTGGGAGATCATACAAAATCCACACAGATTAAACTCACACAGACCACAGACACTGGGAGATCATACAAACTCCACACAGATTAAACTCACACAGACACTGGGAGATGATACAAACTCCACACAGATTAAACTCACACAGACACTGGGAGATCATACAAAATCCACACAGATTAAACTCACACAGACCACAGACACTGGGAGATCATACAAACTCCACACAGATTAAACTCACACAGACACTGGGAGATCATACAAACTCCACACAGATTAAACTCACAGACACTGGGAGATCATACAAACTCCACACAAATTAAACTCACAAACACTGGGAGATGCTGCTGCTCAGAAATGCCTGTACGTGAATTCCTGCAGCTCACAGGAAGGCTGTGATAGCCTTGTGTGCTTCCCCTTCCTGTGTGTCTATGGTACATATAATGTGCTTCCCCTATCAGAGGGTTATGGGCTGGACATCCTCTATAGTGTTCACTGCATTTTACAGATTATATCTGCATCACAATATCCAGCATTACAGCCCCTGACATGCAACATTTCACAGTATAATGAATGAATATCTTGATCTTCTTAAATATAAATGCATACAATCTGTTTAAGACTATATTAACCCAGTGTCACTGAAACACACAGTATACAAATGACTCTTACCAGAACACACCAGTCCCACATCGTTTCCATGGGAGCAGGATTCATTCTGTGAGGGTGCTTTGGGACAGAAGCAAATGTGAGATTCGTTGCCTGAACACTGAATCTCCTCTGCCCACATCTGGCCCTCCCCCTGGCCAAACGCAGCTGCCCCCCACAGCTCTTTAGGAACTCCACAGCCCAGCTCCCTGCACACAACCTCTGCGTCCCGCTGGTCAAAGTCAGCATCACATACCGTGCCCCAGGAGCTCCCATGATGCATCTCTACTATCCCCGAGCACAGATCAGCCCCGCCCACCAGCCTGACCTTTCGAGGGGCTGGAGCTAAACAGGGAAAAAAGAGAATCATCTGCAACGACTGGCACCTTATTCCAGAGACAACAGTGAGCACAGCTGCATGAATACAGGACTGCACAGCTATTATACATGGAATACAGCAGTGTGATATGAGCCAATCTCACGTCAACGGCAGCGTGAGATGAGCCATTCCTGTATGAACTGCAGCATGTGATGAGCCAATCACATGTAAACTTCTGCTACAGACTTAAAATTTAAAAGAATAAACATTCTGATAGCGTCAGAAAAAGAGAAATACATCAGAAACACAAAGATTCTGCTGTGACTGCGTAAGTGCTGAATTAGTTCAGTGAAAGGAGCAACACAGTAATTTACTTCATAACACACATTTTAAAATGCAATACTATGTTTTAGTTATGTAATAATATATGCATTAATGAAACTAATATATCCTCATTTAAATCCAAATTCCTGTGTTGGTATAAGAACATTGGTAAGAGCTGAATAACACTGAGTCCTACCTGAGCAGATCACTCCAGCATCCCATCCATGATGACAGCCATTTTCACCCCACCCTCGTGACCCACACGTCTTCAGTGTGGATTCTGATCCCCCGCAGGACACATCATCCATCCATATTCTCCCAGACCCTGGGCCAAAACGAGCACCTCCTGGTGCTTCTACAGCATTTCCACAGCCCAGCTGTCTACACACCACCCCAGCATCTGGCATATCCCAGCGATAATCACACACTGTCCCCCACTCTCCCTGATGGTAAACCTCCACTCTCCCAGCACAGGGGCTGACACCATCCACCAACCTCACATCCTCACTGCCTGAGAGAGAGAGAGAGAGAGTTTTAACAAGCCTTTATTGCACAACACATACAGTCATTCAGCAACAACAAAAGCAGCTAAAATAAAGAAATCACCATATCAAAATGAATAGCAATACCAAGACACAAAAAAACAAACAGATTAAATAGGGAAAAGGAAAAGAGAAATAGAAGTCGAACAAAGCAATGGAACGCAAGCTTCTACAAAAATAAATCTATGACCATTTGTGACACCCTCTTCTTAGTATGTTGTTAAATATTAAATCTCCACCCGCTAGACTACACTCAGCCTCCCCATGGCACCACCTATCCTGAAAACCCCCCAGGTCCTGCATTCTACTATTGTACTCAAAAGTCAATAGAAACTTGATCTGAAGGAGGCACTGGAACCACCTATCAATCCATAACATGAGAGACAGAGCAACCTCCACTACCGCAGAGTTATGCAGCTATTGCTGCAACACCAAGGACTGCCCAGTTCTGAGATGGGAGAAATACGGCAAATCCTCAGCATAATCAGCAGAATAATTGGCTAGGTATAAACGTATATGTATAATAAATATTCTACAATTATATTTTAATTATTGATTAAATATAATTTAATCAATAATTAAATTAGTTGATAGTTTGTCATTATGCCCCATTCTATGCAATTAATTGTTTATGTAATGAGATCACTTGCAATTAGCAGTTGGAACAATCAGGGCTTTTGTTCTTCAGTGTATGGGCTGAAGAGCACAAATCCAGATTTTATCAGTAGCATAAAATATATAGATATTTTAATCCTCCAGGAGACGAGGTGCATAGAGATGTATCATCTTACTGTCCCTTAGGATACAGAGAAATAGTATTGCCATCCCTCAACCACAGCAATGTCCAGCATGCCAGAGGTTCTGGGGGCATTATAATATGGTATAAGTAGGAGCTTGCAGGCTCAATGAAAATAATCAAAATAGCAGACTTGCATATCTGATAAAAATAAGGAATGTCACATCCCTTCAAATCTCACCTATTCCTGTGTACAGCATATATACACCCTCTGAATCCCTTTATTACTCAGAGGACATGTTCCTAAATCTCTACACGGAAATCTGAAACTCCCAGGCCCGGGGGAAGGTACTCCTATGTGGAGATTTTAACTCCAGGACAGGTAAACAACTTCACTTTAGTCCTTCGGAAATTGGGAATTTGTCATATATTTGGAGCAACTAATCCGTGTCACAACTTTATCAACTTTATCCTTGCAAAATAATTATGACAGAGTAATTAATAAAAATGGTAAGGCACTGTTGAATCTCTGTCAAAGTCTTGGTCTCTATATAATAAATGGCATGATCAGAGGGGACTCTTTAGGTAGATATACTGTACATTCAGTTCAGCTCTTGGTAACAGTGTAGTAAACTATGCCATCACGGACCTAAACCCCTCCTCCATAAATGCATTTACTGTCAGACCACAAACACCCTTATCAGATCACAGTCAGATCACTGAGTTCATAAAGAGAACACAGCAGTCCAACACACATACATAACCTCAATCCTTTCTACAGATGGGCTCCAAACAGCACACATTTATACAAAGAGGCAATTGGCAGTGATTAAATAAAAATTCTAATAGAAATATTTCAAAACACACAGTATCAACCCTCAAAATAAGGCGTAGACCCGGTGTAGTGGTAAAAATAGGTTCAGTTTCTATCCTTTGTTTCCTATGTTCCAGAAACGTTTTCCCACTTTTATCCACTTCACTGGGAGCAGTTAGGTGCAGTTGTCTGACGCGTATTGCAATTGAAATAAAAACGTATTATTGTTGTTGCTCTTGTTGAATTTATTTACAAATGAAATGAACATAAACTGCAATAATAAACAAAAACAATATAAAAGTCCATTTAAACTTTTCCAGCTTCCACAGGTCCACTTTGGTTTGTGCAAACACGGTCAATGACCGTCCTTCCTGACCGCCTACCCCGGCCCGTCACCACACCATCTTAAATATAATTTATTCCCCCTTCACCTATAGAGGGACACACTCATAAAATAATTAATACACACTAAACAATAAATAACAAATGCATAATAAATTCCTTTATAACTTAAATGTAGAACAGAACAAATAAATGCCACAATAGTTTTTTGGGGTTCTTATTATAATTACTATAAAACCGACATAATGGCTCCTACACCCGGTCATAAATAACTTTTAAAAAATTTTTAAGTAGCTAAAAAATCCAAGTTAAAAACCACAAATATGAAAAATGATAATAAGAAGGTAATGAAAATGGTTTGATGAGGAATGTAAAACTATGAGAAAAAAAGCTGAGCATAAAAATCCCGAAAACCAAGATTTACGACTAAACCATATAAACAAACAATTCAAAATAAAAGACTGGAACACATCAGCACGCAACTAAACGGAAATGAACAGTCAATAAACCAAACATGAAAAAAACTACGGCACACAGTGCTGTACATAAACATCTTATAGATAAACCTGGTTCTTGTGTAGGACCACTGTTTATAGATTCTCAATAATGTTTAGCCTGGTTTACCATGGGTGTAAACCCCAAGTTTTTGCTGAGAATTTAAAGGATATGCCCCCAGCAGCGTCTGCAGGAACACAGGCACACCACTAGGTTGTGCTCTATTACCCTGGCTTTGTACGCAGTGACACAAGCTCTGCCAGTGAGGCCGGTCACATGACTGAATACGCAGATGGCACTTGCATGGCCTGACAGTGCATCATAACACGCCCCTCCCCCCATCGACAAAATCGGGTGACACCAACGGTCGACCACACCGGGTGTCACCAACCCTAGTGACGCCACTGGTGCTTATCCCTCATGGAGATTAAGCCCCTACAGAATGCAGGTGCACACTTTGGCCACAAGGTGGAGAAAACCCCTTCACTTTCTCAGACATAAGAACTGTTTTGCCGCACTGAAAATAGGAAATGAGAATCCTGTGAATGAGATGGTATTAAAAACCTGAGATTTGACATTTGCAGATATCTCAGGCGGAGTACAGACACAGATCTATTCAAAATGTAATCAGCCTTACCAGCGTCTACTTTCCACAGAAACTGAGAACATTAGAAGTAGACTGGAACGTCAAGCGTGTTTATTGCAGTTCAGTACTTTTCAAGAATTTTCACCTTCTGTTGCATTTCCTGGCTGAATGGTCACTCAGACATGAACCTCAGTAAACTCCTGTGCATCGTAAAATGCTGGCTGTGCAGAGTACGGCTCCTCAAAAGACACAGACGAGCAACAGGAGACCATTCTTCCTACCAAGCTCAGTGCATCTTCATAAGAACTCATTTATCAGTGAAAAAGGAGATTTATCTGGAATGCATTTTAACCATTTAATGATATTATGTACAGCCCTGGGCGCACGTAGATGTACATTATACTGTTTTAATATTTAACATTAGTGATGGTGTTGTTATGCACTTATTGTACATTACTTTGAATAAAAGTCTCTTCCAATTAAATGTCATATAATATGTTTTCAGTGAAATGGTATGTATCCACAATGAGGATTAAACATGAATTTGAATTGTTGGCTTATATTTTTATTTATTTGACGTTAGTAGTTCAGCTCTACAAAATTCCTGTTTAATAATCACTTTCATACTTTCAGCGTTCATCCTATGGAGTATGTCCTCGTTATATTTCTTGTGCAATTTCAATAATTATTTAATTTGAAAAATTTGCATGTTTTTAAATTGATAGTAAAATATTGCATGAAAAATGTCACATATTCAAACTTATGTGAGTTTCAAATAAAATAATATTTTCCATTTGCAGCCGTAAGCAGTGGTGGAGAATATTATCTGTTCAGAGTGTGCTATTTTAAGATATACACAGGAAGTCTGACTCTGGATCAACGCTGCTTCAGTCCTGCTTTTGAAGTTGAGGTTTGAGCAGGTGTTACCACTGATGCGCTAACATGTGCCAAGTTTTTTTTTCTTTTTTAAAAAAAAAGTTGCTGTAATAAGTTTTATGATATGAGAACGTTTTAATAAGTGCAATATATTATTAATGTGCTGCCATAAAAGCATCAAATGTATCACTGATGAGAGTACGTCACATTTCCGTTGTGCCTTCCGTTATAACGCACTAAAGACGGAAGAGTTCTTATAAAAAATATACTAATAAAAAGCAACTTGCAACTACAAAAAGTGAAAATATTAATTTGGCTAACTTATGATATAAATTTCACGCATCAACATCAGGTATTTCTGGGAACGCCAACTAATACCTGGACTTTTTCATGACTATCAGGTGCCAAATTACATAGACACGGAAACGATAAAAACAATATTTGAAAAAGATCTTTATATTCACATATATTTATATTTACTAAAACACAAACATGATCAAACAAAAAACTTTATCTTGGCTGGATTATTCAAATATCATGTTTTATATACCAGTGAATCAAATACAGAAACATTTCCTAAATAATTAATAATAAAATTAGTTTAATGAAAGCTTCATGAATGATGCAGAGAAATATTACTACAGTAAATTCTGGTGTTTAGAGACGGCCTGGAGCCCTGCCCTGCCTGCAGAGCTGCCCCTCTGACCCCTTGGCCCTGACCCCCAGTCTCTGAGCCCTGACTGGGTGTGGAGAAGCTGGAGAGGAGGATAAAGCTGGTACTCACTGACTGTGGAGAGCAGGAGCAGGGAGGAGAGAGAGAGAAAGAACAGACATCTCTCCATCTTCAGCGCAAATGAACCAAACCTTCCTCAGAGCAGAGTGGATGCTCACACCTTCACCTCTGAGCTCTCAGAGAGACTGAGCCCTGTGCACACACCCGGTCCCCCTCTGAGAGAGCACACTCTTTCCCCCCCACCAATCACAATCACTGCTGCCTTATAAGAGCACTGCAGGAACACTTCAAACAGCCACAGTGACAAATCAGCGCACGCCATTTACATTTTCTCCATATATTCCAACTCTGCGTCACTGCAGGCTGTCAGAACTCCTCCCACCAGAAGACCCCGCCCCTGTGACACACTGCGCTGACAGACACAGAAGAAGAAAGCGTGCTGTGCAGTCTGAAACCCAGTGCAGTCTTGGGCCTTTAGGAAAAACAAAAACCTGGCAAGAGAGAAATGGGGGGTGGACCATTGGAAAGAACTGATCATTTAGTCCACCCCCCAGAGAGACACCCATTACACATCCACCATGTACAGTTGAAACCGCAAAGATTTTGATTTTCATTTGGACTTTTGTAAATTGATCATAACTGTGATTGTGTTGGCTTATTTTCAGATTTTAATGTTTTCGTATGAGGCCTGTTCAGGTGATGATCTTTTAAAGTGTGCAATAATTTTTAAAAAAAAACTATAAAAGACAAAGTGCAGTGTGAAACCCTATGCAGCAAAGCCCTGATGCATTTTGTTTAAAAAAACGATAATATTCCTGATAGATTTTCAGTGTAAATGCAAATGCATATAGCAAATAAAAGACATGAAAATAGGATGTAATAACACAGCGAAAGACTTTGAATTTTAGTGAAAATATACATTTTTATTAAAGGTTTAAAAAGAATAATTATGACAATGCAACCCAGCAGACTGACCAACCCTCTACACTCATTTTAACAAGAAAAATAAGGATTTTAGTTTTTCTTTCCATGGAGAAATGTAGGTTCTACAACAAGACATTTGTTAATAGTGCAATATTTAACAAAATATAAGACTTCTATGGGTTCAATTCATAGTGAAACATTTAACACACAAAGCCAGTGCTGTGTGTTAACAGTAAAATCTTACCTGAGGGTCTGTCCCAGGTGGAGCAGCAGTGGCAGACTGGGGAGGAGTGCTCTGTTTGGTGAGGGTACTGGGGACAGGCCTCAGGGCTGCAGGGGGGGTGGGTAATTTACCTGATGGAGGAGCGGGATGATGGGCCTTTGGGTCCCTGTCCTCCACATCTTCAAATCCCTCATCCTCCACGTGCAGCTCTTCCTCCTGAGGAGTCCAAGCTGGTCCCGCAGCACTCAGACTGAGAACGCGGCCACTCCCCCCGTTCAGCTCTCCTGCAGCGCACTGACGCACAGCACGCGCATTATTCCGCTCGTCGCACTGTTCATCATACCGCTGCATCTTTCCAATGAGCAACATAAGCATCGTACCGACGGACGTTACCAATTCAGCTGATTTAATCAACTAGAACAAGGGGCCCTTTGGGCGTTGCAACCTCTTTTCCCTGACCCTCCCCTGACCCCTGAGACTTTTGCACCTCTCTACTGCTTTCACCCACAGCCTCCCCTGATCCCCCTTGACCCTGTGGCCCCACCCCTTAAAAATATCCTGTGCAAAGGGCAGACCTCCAAGCAGTATTAATGGGGAATTTGGAAGGGATGTGATGAAAAAAGCATGGCACATATCCAAAAAAGCACACACAACAGTCATATTATAATGCAGTAATAAACAATAATATTGTATATTTGTATTAAGGTCATAGTAATTATTTGTCACATACAAGAACGCACGGGGCGAAGTATGCGCTTTTAGTAGTCCATCTTCGGAACATTGTAGTTTCACCACCCCCACGTCAATAACATCCGCCGTCGCGTAATTACGTAGCCTAGTGTAAGTGCCAGGTAAGTGCAGTAGGATTCTCTTAGCACCGCGGTTGTCTTTTCCTAAGTTCTTATGAAGTCTCCTTCACATCTTTCCTTAACCTCATGACTCTTTCCATCGAGGTCAAGGAAAAGTGGTTAGGAAAAGACATAGGACGTAATTTTTTTGACTATTCGGACGCAGCCCTTCTCTGGTGTGTGGTGTAGCCTAATTCTTACCGTTGGTGAAAAGTAGTTCCGGGTGACAGTAGTTCCGGATTCCAAAATAAAAAGTAAAACTGCCGATTATTTATTTAACATTAAAAATGAAATGATGGAAAACACTATATGCAATGGGCGGCCCCCTGAACATTTTTTTGGGGGAAGTTTGAGGGACTGGAGGAATGTGGATTGGAGGAGTGGTGGGACACACACACAAACCACTCTCCAATTATAGTAATAGGATTAGTCAGCTTTTAATGCGTTTCACTCATAAGTCTCAGTTGCATGGCAGATAGCAATCTGTACGCTTCATCACAATGCTTAATGAACAAGCTACAATCTGGCTTGCACCAATACTTTCCATATTTACACCCAAAAATCCTGCGCATAGAAAAAATTATATTTATAACAGTATCTATAGCCACTTAGCAGATATTCTAAATACTTCACATTGCTTCACATTTTGCTTTGAAATAAAATAAAGGTGGCTAACAATACAGCTAAAAAGCGGCCCATCTGCGTTATTGTCAACAACAACTTAAATTCAACAAGCTAAGAACTTGAGCAGCAGGCTTTTTATCCTCATTATCCTTCTTCACCACGTGCGCAAACGGAGCTTTCACCACAGATAAATATTAGCAAAATACTTACGGATCAGTGGACATCGATTACCTGTATCGTTGCAAAATAAATTGTGAAAAAAATCGTTAAAATTTGCCGCTAGCTTCACGGAGCTGCTGCACTGACAGAGTCTTGTTCGACTTTACCGCCGTCGGAATTGTAATGACGTCATTGAGAAAAGAAAAGCTGAGCACCGATTGGCCAGCCCAGGGAAGGGAAAACGAAGAAAAGTGGGAAGTTCAGTGCAGTTATTTGACATGAAGCTATATCTGTTTCATACTCCACCACAACTACAGTACTTTCTAAAACGATTATGCTTTTAAGAAAATAGGCCCTACGCAAATATTGACTATATAGTTTCAAAGAACGGTGAGTATCTGTAGAACTCATGCTGGGAGCCTCCAAAAGACTTTCAAAGACTGAGTTTTCGTCATTGCTAAGAAAATGCGGTCTTGTTTCGAAACAGATTGGGCTACAGTTTGTGCACCGCTGCTGAAATGATCGGTACAGAAATCAAAGCTTCCGTCTCGCATATTTGTGGTGTGTCAGACACATCTGTGACCTCGTGCTGATGGATATTTGCGGTGAGATGGTACTCTGTCACCACGTGGTGCTGAATGGACAGCGGTCACTCCTGTGTCCGGACTGAGTTATATGACCTTTGGATTGAAATAGTGCTGCAGTAAATAATGCACCCGTTATATTTGGAATCAGTGAAAATATACCACACAATAAACTGATTTCGTGCTCTAAAAGTGGAACTTATTATGATAAGATTTATATTTTATAAGCTCCCAGGCATGGAACTGACACCACCCTGTATGCCAGAGTATAAACACAAACACACGTACATTCAATCTCTCCTGTGGAAGAACCCTGCTGCATTTGTTTATTTCAAACATACACACACTCGCGTAGGTATAGCCGTTATTTTCCTGCCACAGGAAGCTACAGAACTGCTGTAAAATACCAGGGCATATCTTACTTATCTGATTAACTCTAGAAAAAAATAAAAATAGCGGACGCTGTGGCTCATAACCTTCCGACGCGAGCGCGTGATCAAAGCATATAAACCACGTGAGCGTCTCCTACCCGCAGCTCCTCTGCAGAGGAGAGAAAAACTTGGCACTGAAATGCAGATGAATGAGACGTACACGATAACCAGTACAACTTCCGGCAACGTTCGGATACTCTGCGATGCTGGAGGGGGTTGAAGTGCCTCTGCAAGCTCCTCAGTGTCACAGTTAAATGTTTAACTTTCGCAGCTCTTCAGGTCAGGTTAGGTCATGTGGGCCTATCAGAGTCATGCTGATTTCTCTCAGAAAGTACACCTCAGGCAACATATTCCGTGTGTAAATTATATTTCAGTTAATATTTCATACTTATTTAGGAGTTAGAGTTACAGCATCCACTTTGGGGGTTTCAGAGATCTTCTTCAACACAAGAACTTTAAACAGTGTTTAGGAGAGGGAGCTTGTTGGTATCTGGGGGCCATTTTGTGGTTGATTATGAGACTTGTTGACCTCAAAATGCAACTAAACTCAAACTGTGATCACTGGGCTCTTCTTCCTCCCTCATCATCTTCCTCACTGTGTGGGGGGACCACATGTGTCCCAACTCTGCCACCTTGTTTGAGAGGAAGGTTGCTGACATCTGCAATTCTTTCAAGATGGAGTCCTCAGACACATTAGGCAATCCTCTCCCCAGACAACCCTCCCCCTCTCCCCACTCCCCCCAATCACACAGATGAGACAAACAGCAGGAGGACTCGGTGACTGAAGCATGATGTCAGAGGAAAGGGAATATTCACACTGCATTTTGCTCCAGAGCTGAACCTCTCTGGGGTCAAACCCCTATCATCTGGAGGCCTGGATGGGTGACCTCGCTCTTCTGAACCATGTATTAAATTAATATACACGGGCAGTCTATTTGACCATAGTTTAATACCTCAGGCAATAATCTGCCCAAACACTGATTATTTGCTTTGACAGATTCCCCATTAGCTCCCTATTGCCATTTAGCTCATCTTTAACTATTGATAGCAAACTAGTCAGTGGAGGACGGGCACTTCCTCTGTGGACTGGTTCCACCTATGATGTTTTCACACTGGGAATCTTCTTATAATCATCGTTTCAGTCTTTTTCTTTTTCTTTTTTTTTTACCCCACTTGCTCTTAGTTTTGGCTGACAGTGAAACATGACCTCTGCTGACCTCATCTGGACACAGGTGTGTACTGCATCCGCCAAGACAGGGCAGCTGACAGCAGGACATATCATACAGACAGAGAGACTTAAACATTAAAACCAGGAGAGGCGAGTTTAAGGTTATTCATCCGTGCAGTTTATTTATTTAATTAGTGGCCTCTCATTGCTCTCCTACATTCTGTTCTGTCTTGTAGGAGGGTATAGTTAAATGACAAAAGCCACACATTAACACAGACAGTGGTGGTATGGTCATTGGCCACAGGTGTCTCTCTCACCTGGAGGTCCAGGTACCACAAACATCTGACCACCAACTCATCCTCTACATCTGAGTGATTACACACCTTTAAATCCAGCATTAAATGCTACAAATAATGATCAGAATAAACAAGACTAGCTTTATTGGGCTGGAACGGCAGGAGTAGCGAGTCGAACCGGGCGAGCGCGCGTGGAATGTTGAGCACGGAATTGAATATAAACCGCCAGAGATGCCGGAGTGTTCACTGAGAGAATTAATTGAGGGGAACGACTATAAAATAAAAGGGGGAAAGTACGATCTGTGACGACAAAGCGATATGCCCAGAGGGATGGGACGGGGAGGGATTCTTAGAACGGCAATTAATTTAATTTTGGTTTAGTTTTAAGAAACTTAGTTTTCCCCGGTGGTCTCCCACCCAAAGCCCACATTTGTGTAGCTTCAGCCATTCAGCAGGAACAGGGTGCAGGGTGGTATGGCTGCTGTTCTGGTTCTCTTCCTCTATTTCAGCGTCATACATCTGCAAACAATCTAAACTGTGTACTATACCTATCCCTGCATATTTTCAAATGAATGAACAAATACATTAATGTAGAATAGAAATAAAAGGAAATGAGAGAGCAAAGTTCAATCAGTCTTTCAGCTTTATTTAAAAATATCTTATTGACACACAGCTGTTAAAAATACTGGTATTGCTTCATAAGCCTAAGAAATACATGTATTGTTGAGTATTTTAGCTAAATATCATATTTCATTTCTATAAAATATTGTCTATGAAAAGCAGTATAATTCTTCAAGATCTAGCATCAAAATATATATTTATAAAAAAGTAGTTAAAAAAATATTTTTGTTAAAAAAAATTAAACTAATTTGAGAAGTAATGAAAGCAGTATGAAATAAGTAGTACTGAAATAGTTTTGAATAGTAACAAAGCAGCCAGTGGAGACTTACTGCCTTGTTCATCTTCTGCTCAGATGGAAAGATGAACAAACTCATCAGCTATGTGCAATAAAAGCATATTTAAAAATGTGATCTTGCAAATGAGCATGTTGGGATGCTGGATAAGTGCTGTCTGACTACCCTTCTATGTGTCAATCAGAGAGCCAACATGGACAGCTCTGACCTGCACATGATGAACACAGCAGCCAAAACTGAAATGGTTTGATGTAAATACAAACAAATCTAAAGCAAAAGCTTACACAGGCTAAAGCACAGTTTTCATTTTTACATTCCAAAAATTTTGATGCATTCATTTCATATTGAAGTGGCCAGTACTGACTTGATGTAGTTTGAGCTGTACATCATCATCTTGGTCAGAAAAAGTAACTGTCTCATTGTGTCAGTGAATGCAAGCTATTGTTCTCAATGTATACAAGTACCAGCATTTCCAGTGTCCTAATTTATGAATGAGCTAAGGAGTCCACAGTAAATAATTTCGGGTGAATTATAAATTCATGAATAACTGATCTAGTGGGATATGGTTTTATGACGTTAAAACATTTTGCTTGAGATGTGTAGGATAAAGGAGTCCATGTAAGTTCTTCTATCCAAACTTGTGGGTGGACACTTCCAAAGTTAAAACTGTCAATCTCACAGTGCTCCTCCTCTTTCAGGAGGCTACTCCCCCACATCATCATAGTCCATCCCACTGGGAGCTGGAGGGCTTTCAGCCAGAACACTCTCCCCTACAGGGATGGATCAGGAGACAGACAGACACAGTCAGGGAAAGGCTCATTTTCAGCAAATACCTGCTGTGATCTTGTAATTCTATACTGAAAGAAAAAGTTACAATCAAAATATTTTCATAGGGTCATGTCTACACTAAAATGTCTACTTTCAGAAAAGTTTGCAGGTGGAATGGAATGTGCATATTCTCATAATTGCCCATGAAGCAATCTGAATTCCAAGAACCAGTATATTAAATATAATGGGATGGATTGATGAATTCTTATTAAACCATAAAAGCTTGTAGTTATTCATGTTATACAGAGTGATTCACTTTGTACAGACTCACCCACTTGAATCCAGTCCAGAGTCAGGACATCATCATAATTCTCCTCTGTGTCTGTCACATGATCCCCTGTAACAAACCACACAGACAGGAAGTAGCCCATGGCAATGATTTTCACAAATTACACAGACAGGAAGTACAAATGACATAGTCAGGAAGTAACGATTTTCAACACAGGATAGTGTCTTAATCTATAAAATTCATTAAATAGAATAATAAACATCATAATCTAAAATATAAATATTACATTAATAATGAATAAATCACATGATTGCAGCCAGAGACACAGAAAAGCACCTGAGCAGAACACAGTGAATTCAGTGACAGACATTGTGTTTCACTCCAATATTCTGTAAAGAGAAACTCAACCTGGAAAAGCGTCTGGGCCCGGCTGCATAGTGATGACATCATCATAGTGCTCTAGTGCATCTCCCTCCACCAGCTCCCCTTAAACAGTCAGAGAGAAGCAGCAGCAGTGCTGGTTAAACTGGGCACACTGGTTATAGTGCTCATAATGGCTATATTGGTTTTGGTGGTCATACTGGTTACACTAATTATCAGGGCAACAACTTTAAATGTAATTTCCATGTCTAAGACTGAACAACAAAACAAGTCAACTGCAAGAAATGTTCTATGTAATGAAATAATTCCATTAATGTGCATGTTTTATTCATCTAAAAAGGGAGATTGGAAAATGAACACAAAAAACTAAGTACAGCATATAATAATGAATGCAATTAAATGTATTCATGAGGAGAAAATATTGAATCAACCCACCAACCAATCAAAACACTCACCTGGCACACTGTCTGGATGCTTATCCGCTGGGATGACATCATCATAGTTCTCCGGTGTGTCCTCCATCACCAGGTCCCCTGAAAGCAAGGAGACTTCTGGGGACTTGTGGCTGAATCTCAGGACTGTCACACAGCAGGACAGTGGGGCCCTTCAGAGCAGCACTGAATAACACTTCAGCTAGCTGTGTTTGCACACTGCAGTCACGGCTGCCTGACGGTGTGGGGACAGTCTAACTGACCCCATATTTAAACCTTGGTATGTGGGTGCTGGGGAATCCACATCACTGAGTCCCACAGGAACCAACCTGACCCGGTGGTAACAGAGAGACAGAACACAGAGGAGCGCAGCACCACCTGCTGGAGGACGTCTGTAACTACCTAGAAATCTACGAGGCCTGAAGGGCACTATTTCAGTGCTCCTGAGGGGTAGAAGTAGCGGATTAACAGTCTATCCCCACGTACCCATAACGGCTGTTTAAATAAATATATGTCATGATTAAACACCATATCTACAATATGATTATATTACAGGCATTTACCAGACACTCTTATTCAGCTTTTTCATTACATAGTATCCATTTATACAGCTGGATGTATTGTGAAGCAATTCAGATTAAGTACCTTGCAGTGTCCTTTCAGGGAAATTGAACCTGCAAACTTGAGCCCAGTTCTCTCACCATTTTACTACACAGCTGTCCTGTTCAAAGCCAGTGAACCTGTGACATACGCCACTGAAACTCTGAGGAGCACTCAGGAGTTCCACCCCTCCCAAAATCACCCTGGAGCCACAGCACCACCACCTACACCCACTGAGAGCTCCACAGAGCTCCGCCCCCTTACCTGAGAGGGAGTGTCCCTCGCCGTCCTCCACGTCTTCATACCCAGAGGGCGGATCCTCTGATAGGCCACTCCCTGTGGACAGGAGAGAGGGTGTGTCCCGACCCCGCCCACACCACACATGCTCTGAGGAGGTCTTCTACAGAGTGTTTAAGACTTTACTGTGCAGCACGAGGAGGACAGATCAGATTCACTCACCCCACCGGGGGGCGCTGTAGGTTCCCCCTCTAGCCAGTTTGTACTCGATCTCCTCGTAGACGGCTTCGTGCAGAGGGGCGTGGTCCCATTCAGACAGGGCTGTGTGAGCAGAGACAGAGAATCACAGAGTCAGAGTCTCCTCTCAGAGAGCACATCTCTCTCTGCATGAGCAGCAGAGGTACAGCACACAGCTACTGTCATACACCAGCCACCTGTCAGAGACCAGGGCCCTGTAGGACTGCTGATGTGAGATCAGCCTACCCTTTTATCACATAATGGATCATTTATCCATGCAGACTGCAGGTATGTGATCGACCACAGGGGGGCGCTGGTGCACAAAAATACAAGGTCAGCATGCCAACCAAATCCCTCCCTCGGGAATACTGCAGCCAATCACGCGTCACCCGGCAGTCTCCTTGCTTTCAGGGGAGCTGGTGATGGAGGACTCGGCCCCACACTGCAGGGCCCACCCACACGCACTGGCGCAGGGTCTTAACTGGGCGAGCCTCCCATCAGCCCCCATTCAGAGCTGCATGGTTAACCCACTGAGCTGATCACTGGAGAGGCTTCTTCAGTCACACTCGGCGTGTGATGGCGGTTCACCCGGCGCCCGTCCGCCCCCTACCTCTCTTCAGCGCTCTGTTCTGGAACAGCAGAACACCCAGCGCTGCCAGCAGCAGGAACAACAGCGCCCCCATCACCAGGAAGGCCACTGCTAGGATAGACGGGCTGGGCGGAGCCTCCTTTGATCCAGGCTCTGGCTGTTTGGACACAACTGCAAAACGGGGAAGGCAAGGGGTTGGGCATCAGCAGAGAACATGGCACACTGCCTCTACCCTACTTACACTGACCACTGAGCTGTGTTTCCACCTACAGTACTGTACTTATACAGCCAGCCATCCAGCGACCTATTAAAGCAGAGCAACTGTCTGAGTCATTCCACAAGATACCCACTACAACATAAAAAGGCGGCCTGAGAGCAAGTGCATGGTTAACTTTCCAGCGAGTAAACTTCAGTTAAGCCTGTGCTATCTTTACTAGAACGTGGATGTTCTCTCTTCTCTGTCCAAGAACACTGGCTATTTAAATTAAGCAAACTGCTAGCTTGGTACCAGCATGCAGCAAACTTAGAGAGCCACACCATGTTTAATATTATATAGAAACCTATAGGATTGCATTCAGTCTTAATGCCTTAATGCAGAGGTACTGTTGCCAACGGGGAAAAAACTGCAAGAAGCAGTTGTGTGTTAACACTCAAATACTGAGTGTTACTTAGCAACCTACCCAGACAAACAGCCACCACCATTTATATGGTGGAAATGCAATACAGAGCATTAATGGAAAAGCTAGTCCCAACAGCTGAAATTAGTTGTGAGGTCCTCTTTTCACTGTATAAATGACTCCTGGGGCAACTTTACCTGGCTGTGATTTTGGTATTGTAGTCATTGCAGGAGTACCTAAAACAATAAAATAATGAATAAATTAAAATGCATTGTTTTATTTATTGGGCATGAGAAAGGGTTTGTGTGATTGACAGGGCTCTGAGCTTAGCCTCAGGTTTTATCTCCCAAACTCTCTCCTACACCATCCAGAGGAGTCCGTACCTGCAGCGGAGCTGGACTCAGATAAAGGGCCTGTAAAATAAAAATGAAGAGATTCGTTATTTATTCATTCAGTTGTTCCACTTCCTGTTCCTGCCCACTGATATTGGCTGTGACCCTGATGATGTCACATCCTCTCTGCTCGTTCCACTTCTGTAAGCTGCGCTGGATACGAGCTTCTGTTAAAAAAAATGTAGTTCCAACGCATCATGTTTTTTACTTGCATTATTAGTGAGCGCATGAATAAAGTAATCATCGAGCTGTAATGCTGGGTGGATCTATAAGCTGCTCCTGGGGTTTAGAGTGTGTGTTTCTGTCAGGGCTCCAGTGATTAATCTTCTCAGAAGCTGGCAGTCAGCCTGAGGTGATCTGGAGTCGCAGGCTCACCTGTGCAGGTGACCCCAGCCTGGTTCTGGTGTGGGCAGCGGCTGTGCTGGTGCACAGAGTGTGGGCAGTCCCACAGGTGCATCTCAGTGCCCCTGCAGTTCACCTCAGTCAGCCAGAGGGTGCCGTTCCCCGTCCCAAAAGTAGCATTACCATGAGCCTTTGCTGCTGACCCACAGTCCAGCTGTCTGCACACAACCTGGACGTCCATCGTGTCCCAGGAGTCTCCACACACCGTCCGCCAGGAGCCCCCGTGGAACACCTCCAGCCTCCCAGAGCACCCGCCTTCACCCCCCACCAGCCGGAGGGGCCAGTGACCTAGAGCAGGAGACACAGATGAGCTGAGCAGCCTCATTACCTTTAGCATCTCCTACAGACACATCTCCACTAACACTATGACTGATCTCATTACGTTTAGCATCTCCTACAGACACATCTCCACTAACACTATGACTGATCTCATTACGTTTAGCATCTCCTACAGACACATCTCCACTAACACTATGACTGACCTAATTACGTTTAGCATCTCCTACAGACACATCTCCACTAACACTATGACTGACCTCATTACGTTTAGCATCTCCTACAGACACATCTCCACTAACACTATGACTGACCTCATTACGTTTAGCATCTCCTACAGACACATCTCCACTAACACCATGACTGACCTCATTACGTTTAGCATCTCCTACAGACACATCTCCACTAACACTATGACTGACCTCATTACGTTTAGCATCTCCTACAGACACATCTCCATTAACACTATGACTGACCTCATTATGTTTAGCATCTCCTACAGACACATCTCCACTAACACTATGACTGACCTCATTACGTTTAGCATCTCCTACAGACACATCTGCCCTAATATTATGGCAGACCTGACGTAATGCTTTCTGCTTTGCCAAAGCAGAGTGGATTTGTGGCTGTGGATACAGCCTGCTCAACATTTGCATTACGTTCAGTAGACACTCTTATCCAGAGCGGCTTACCACAGGATTCAACCAAAAAAACGTACTTGGGCAAGCTCTCTGATTTGCTGAGGAACATGAAAATTTGCTTCGTGGAACTTGATCATCCTCTTCCCCTTTGATGTGAAGAGAAATAAATAAATAAATGAACTACAAATTTTGAAAAATTTTAAAACACAAAGACAGAAACAGGTTCATTCCATATCAGAAACAAACTGCACTACTTAGAGCTTCAAAAAATCTCATTCATGGGGTTACACTAAAAACCTTTTAAAAATTCACAATAGTCCATAGTTTTACCAATTTAATGTTGCAAAAACTAATAAGCTGACTTACATATTTACCAGTTTAGGGCAAATTAGCTTCATTAATGATTTCATATCATCCTCCCCATCTGCATAAATGAGTCAGTTCTAATTCTATTGTTTCTAACAAGTACCAGGGCCGGCCCTAGGGGTTCAGTGGCCCTAAGCAAATCTTTCTGAGCGGGGAGGGGGGGGAGCTGTTGGATTCCGTCGAGGGGGGGGGGGGAGTTTTATGCTGCTGTTCCCAATAGGAGTGATACTGTGTTTGCAGTCATGAGGTTTATTATACTGGTCCTAACAGGAGTAATTAAGTCTGCAGTAGAGTGAGGTTTACCTGTGCAGGTAAGTGAAGCCACACTGGTTTGCCCGCAGGTATTCTCATCCCAAGGCTTTGATGGGCACTGCCACAGAGTGGAGTCATGTCGGCGACATTTGAATTGATCCAGCCAGTTTGGAGCTGATTCCAGTCTTGACCGTGTGTTAGACACAAATCCGCTCTTCCCACAGTTCAGCTCCTGACATATGAGAGTAGCCGTGTCTGTAGTCATTTGATTGTAGCACACGTTGCCCCAGGTGCCGTTGTAGAAAACTTCCAAATTCCCAGAACAGCCCTCGGCCAATCTCATCTCCTTGAATTCTACAACAACGTTAGAAATCTCTTAGGGACAAAATGGTTTAAAAATAAACATAACCTTAAAATCTTGTGCCAGAAATTACAGAGGAGAGAAAGGTAAATGTATCAGATGCAGATATAAGTCAGGATGAAAAGCTGTGTGTTCTGTTAGCCACTGCTCTCCTGAGATAAATCTCATCACTTTGAACATCTGAATTTACTGACCAATCAGATATCATGTATTCACACCAAATTAGTGTCAGAGTAAAAGCAGAAACTTTAGATGTTCCAATGAGTTCCAAACCTGAACACACGACCCCCACGTCCTTCTTGTGTCCACAGTCAGTTTGTCCCCATCCGGCTGTGGGACAGTCCCACAGGGACGTCTCGTTCCCCACACAGCCCACCTCATCCAGCCAGACAGGTCCATTTCCTGGCCCAAAGAAGGAGGGTAGCGGGGCACTGAGGGCCGTCCCACACTGGAGCTGCCTGCACACCACCTGAGCATCCTCCAGGTCCCAGGAGTCATCACAAACTGTCCCCCAGGAGCCCCTGTGGAACACCTCCAACCGTCCCGCACAGTCCCCCCCTCCCCCCACCAGCCTGAGAGTCCTGTGATCTGAGAGAGAGAGAGAGAGAGAGAAAAAGGGAGAGAGGGGGAGAGAGAGAGGGGGTGAGAAAGAGAAATAGAGAGAAGTTATCTGAGTTATTACACAAGCTCTGTCTGTTTTAAATACTCTGATTCCTAATTCTTTTTAAAAATCCTTTAGGTTGAGTATACAATTTCCCCTCATGTCAAACAAGCAGCTAGAAACTGCAGAGAAACTCCATTAGTAACCTGTACTCACTGGAACAGACGATGGACACCTGTTTCCTGGAGCTGCAGGTGAGTTTGTGTGGAGTGCTGCAGTTCCCCAGGTGAGCCTCTCTCCCGGAGCACTGAACCCCCATCAGACACTCCGCACTGCCCCCCGTCCCAGACGGAGAGGAGCTGTAGACCTGCACTGCAGAACCACAGCCCAACTGCCTGCAGGCCACCAAGGCCTCACTGAAGCTCCAGGGCCCCCCCACTCTGCTCCAGGTCTGCAGGTAGTACACCTCCACCTGGCCCTCACACGCACCCTCTCCAGCCAGCCGCACCGTCCCATCCAGAGCTGAGAGGGCAGAGCCTGAGGATCCCAAATGTATGAGGGTTAGGGTTAGACTCCTCTGATAAACTTTGAACATTGCCATTTGTCTGCTTTTATAATATGTTAAATGTTGAAATTTTGTTGTGTCTGTAATCAACTGCTGCTTTCTTGGCCAGGTCTCTCTTGAAAAAGAGATTTCTAATCTCAATAAGACTAACCTGGTTAAATAAAATAAAAATAAATAAACATAAGTGTATTAGGGTTAGGCTCCTCTGTTAAACCCAAGTGTATTAGGGTTAGGGTTAGGCTCCTCTGATAAACCCAAGTGTATTATGGTTAGGGTTAGACTCCTCTGATAAACCCAAGTGCATTAGGGTTAGGGTTAGACTCCTCTGTTAAACCCAAGTGTATTAGGGTTAGGGTTAGACTCTTCTGTTAAACCCAAGTGTATTAGGGTTAGGGTTAGACTCCTCTGTTAAACCCAAGTGTATTAGGGTTAGGGTTAGACTCCTCTGTTAAACCCAAGTGTATTAGGGTTAGGGTTAGACTCCTCTGTTAAACCCAAGTGTATTAGGGTTAGACTCCTCTGATAAACCCAAGTGTATTAGGGTTAGGGTTAGACTCCTCTGATAAACCCAAGTGTATTAGGGTTAGGGTTAGACTCCTCTGTTAAACCCAAGTGTATTAGGGTTAGACTCCTCTGATAAACCCAAGTGTATTAGGGTTAGGGTTAGACTCCTCTGATAAACCCAAGTGTATTAGGGTTAGGGTTAGACTCCTCTGTTAACCCCACACCCTTAATTTACGGCAGGCAGAGACATGCTGGGCTGCCGCCTCTATTGCGATTTCCTCTTCCCCTGAATTTTTATTTATTTATTTGGTTCCGATAGGTACTGATTAGTCTGTTCAGTGAATTTGGGAAAATATTGGTTTCTGATTGAGAGGTACTTGGGGCAGGAAAGCAGGAAGTGGGCCTCTGTCTCCACCTGCCAGATTGCAATGAGCACACAGCCTGTTCTCTTTTGCCAGCCAGGTCTTTTTGTGGCAACCAATTTCGATGGCAAGGCTGTGGTCACTGAGTCTGTACATTGTTAATGTGCGCCTTTGCTTTTGGTTTTTAACTCTAGTGAGATATTCTGACAGGGAGCAATCTTAGCCTAGAGCACAATAAATTTCCATTTGTTTCATTTCTTCATGCCAACTGTCAATGTATAGTTTTTGTTGATTTTTGTCAAAATTTCTAGATGCAGTGGGTGTGATATTTTTTGTTGTAGATATTTTGTAAAAATGTTCTTTTGATGGCCAGTTGTCCCAGGGGAACTCTGTCTGGGTATAGCTGGTTACTCTTCACTACCTTCAGTTCAGTTCACTCATAATCTCCCAGTGTCTGTGTGAGTTTAATCTCTCTCTCTCTCTCTCTCTCACACTCTCTCTCTCTCTCCCTCTCTCCCCCTCTCCCTCTCTCTCCCTCTCTCCATGTACACAGTACAGAGAGCAGGACTCCTCACCAGAGCAGATGATTCCAGCATCCTGTCCATGTGAGAGCACAGCTCGGCTCCATGAGGAAACAGCACACTGTGAGAGGCGTGTCTCGTTCCCATGGCAATCAAACACATCGGCTCTGATTGGCTCACTGCCCTCTCCAAACCAGGCCTGTCCTGGCACTGCCACTGCAGTCCCACACTTCAGCTGCTGACAGAGGACATTGGAGGCCCTCCTGTCCCAGCATGCATCACACACTGTCCCCCAGATACCCAGGTACTGCAACTCCACTCGACCAGAGCAGTTATCAGGGCCGTCAGCCAGCCTGGACTCGGTGTACCCTACACACAGCACAGTGGGGTTAGCATCTGACCAATATTGAGATAATAAAGGAGACTTACGGAAGAGGTTAACAGAATACACAGGTACAAAACACACACACACACGCACACACACACACACACATACAAAACACACAAACACACAGACACACACAGACACACACACACACATACACATACAAAACACACAAACACACAGACACACACAGACACACACACACACATACACACACAAACACGCACACACACACACACACACATACACAAACACACACACACAGACACACACATACATACACACACATACATATACAAACATGCACACACTCACGCACACATACATACACACGCACTCACACACACATGCATGCAGACACACTCACACTCACACACACAAACAAACACACACACACACACACTCAGGCACACAGACACATGCATACACACACATACAATAACACACACACGTACATACGACAAATCACACACACACACACACTCACACACACACACACACATACATGCACACATACATACACACGCCGACTCATGCACACACACACACACACACACACACATACATAAACACACACACAAACACACCTGCACGCACACACACACACACACACACTCAGGCACACAGACATACGCATACACAGGCGTACAATAACACACACATACACACACGTACATACGACAAATCACACACACACACACACACACACACACACACATACATGCACACATACATACACACGCCCACTCATGCACACACACACACACACACACACACACACATACATACACAAACACACACACACAGACACACGCATACATACACACACATACATATACAAACATGCACACACTCACGCACACATACATACACACTCACACTCACACACACAAACAAACACACACACACACACACTCAGGCACACAGACACATGCATACACACACATACACACGTACATACTCACACACACACACACACACACACACATACATGCACACATACATACACACGCCGACTCATGCACACACACACACACACACACACACATACATAAACACACACACAAACACACCTGCACGCACACACACACACACACACACACACACACTCAGGCACACAGACATACGCATACACAGGCGTACAATAACACACACATACACACGTACATACGACAAATCACACACACACACACACACACACACATGCATGCACACATACATACACACGCCCACTGATACACACACACACACACACACACATACACATACACACACAAACACACACACATGCACACACACACACACACACACACTCAGGCACACAGACATACGCATACACTGGCGTACAATAACACACACATGCACACACGTACATACGACAAATCACACACACACACAAACACACACTCATATACACACACACACACCCAGAGCAGTAGCCAGAGTACTTACCCACACACACCGCTCAGAGCATATCACTCCTGTTCTTAAATCATTGCATTGGCTCCAGGGTTGAATTTAAAGTGTTGCTAACTACTTACAAAGCATTGCATGGCTTTGGCCCTTCATATTTGCAGGATTTGATTGAACCTTATGTTCCCTGTCGTACCCTGCGTTCAGCTACTGCTGAACTTTTAGTGGTTCCTCGTTGCCGATTAAAAACAGCTGGGGGAAGAGCTTTTAGCTGCGCTGCACCGTGCCTCTGGAATTCAATCCCAAGCCATATCAGAGGTGCAGCTACAATTGGTTCTTTTAAATCGTATCTTAAGACTTATTTGTTCTCATGTGCCTATTCCTCTTAGTTTTGACTTCTTAGGTTATTTATTTATTTATATTTATTTATTTATTTATTTTGTAAAGCACCCTGGAATGTACGCATGAAGAGCGCTATATAAGAGCTTATTGTATTGTATTGTACACCCATACACACACACACACACACACAC
The DNA here is from genome assembly GCF_018555375.3 of Anguilla rostrata. Lineage (NCBI taxonomy): Eukaryota > Metazoa > Chordata > Actinopteri > Anguilliformes > Anguillidae > Anguilla > Anguilla rostrata. Next base: position 70,566,667 of record NC_057934.1, read on the forward strand.
ACACAGGCTACACAGATTAAACTCACACAGACACTGGGAGATCATACAAACTCCACACAGATTAAACTCACACAGACACTGGGAGATCATACAAACTCCACACAGATTAAACTCCAACAGACACTGGGAGATCATACAAACTCCACACAGATTAAACTCACACAGACACTGGGAGATCATATAAACTCCACACAGATTAAATTCACACAGACCCTGGGAGATCATGCAAACTCCACACAGATTAAACTCACACAGACACTGGGAGATCATGCAAACTCCACACAGGTTAAACTCACAAACACTGGGAGATCATACAAACTCCACACAGATTAAACTCACACAGACACTGTGAGATCATACAAACTCCACACAGATTAAACTCACAGACACTGGGAGATCATGCAAACTCCACACAGGTTAAACTCACAAACAGTGGGAGATCATACAAACTCCACACAGATTAAACTCACACAGACACTGGGAGATCATCCAAACTCCACACAGATTAAACTCACACAGACACTGGGAGATCATGCAAACTCCACACAGGTTAAACTCACAAACACTGGGAGATGCTGCTGCTCAGAAATGCCTGTATGTGAATTCCTGCAGCTCACAGGAAGGCTGTGATAGCTCTGTGTGCTTCCACTTCCTGTGTGTCTATGGTACATATGGTGTACTTCCCCTATCAGAGGGTTATGAGCTGGACATCCTCTATAGTGTTCACTGCATTTTACAGATTATATCTGCATCACAATATCCAGCATTACAGTCCCTGACATGCAACATTTCACAGTATAATGAATGAATATCTTGATCTTCTTTAATATCATTCAGAATGCTGCGGCTCGTCTGGTCTTCAACCTCCCCAGACACTCCCACGCCACTCCCCTGCTCACTACCCTCCACTGGCTGCCTGTTATAGCTCGCATCAAATTTAAAACATTGGTCCTAGCATACCAGGCAGTCAAGTGATCAGCCCCAGCATACCTCCACAAGATATTCAAACCCTACATGCCAGCCAGATCCCTCCGTTCTGCTACCTCAGGACGCCTAGCACCTCCCCCTCTTTGCACCTGCTCTTCCAGAACACGTCTCCTGTCTGTTCTGGCCCCACAATGGTGGAATGACCTCCCTGTGGAGGTCAGAACAGCTGAGACACTGACCCATTTCAAATGACGACTGAAGACTCACCTCTTCAGGCTGCACCTCTCCCCATCCCTCCCTACCCCCCTGTAAATGACTGTAAGCTTAGGGTTGTAACTAGGCAGCTGTTTCGTAGGTGACTTAGGTGCATTAACTGTCTTAACTACTGCTTGTATTTTTTCCATAGACTGCGTTGTTGCCGTTCTCGTTGTTTAGTGTTAATCAGTTTAACCTTCAGGGTCCAAGTTGAACTATGCGGTTGTTCCCTGAACTTGGACCAGTACTTCTCTCTAGGGGTTTCGTCATACTTGTTCCTGGTTATGGTTATACACTTTGTTGTAAATGGTAAATGGACTGCATTTATATAGCGCTTTTATCCAAAGCGCATTACAATTGATGCCTCTCATTCGCCAGAGCAGTTAGGGGTTAGGGGTTAGGTGTCTTGCTCAAGGACACTTCAACATGCCCAGGGCGAGGTTTGAACCGGCAACCCTCTGACTGCCAGACAATCGGTCTTACCTCCTGAGCTATGTCGCCCACTGTTACGGTTGCTCTCAAGCCCCCGCGAACATAAGCGATGCTGACACAAAGGCTTCCCAAAACTAACCAATAACTTTATTTAATTACAAAAAGAAATACTTAAAATAGCTGCAAAACACCAGATAAGATCAAGACCCGGCCGTGGTCGAGAGGTGAGGAGAAAAAGCTCCCATCTCATGAGAAGCCGACTCCAGGCTTCTTAAAAGGGCACCGCCACAGGTGCTCACAATTAACTTTAAGACACACGCGTGTCCAAACGGCCAGCGCCCCCACCTGAGGCGGAGGGACGTAACACCCACCATGTACGTCGCTCTGGAAAAGAGCGTCTGCCAAATGCCTGTAATGTAATGTAAAGTAATATAAATGCAAACAATCTGTTTAGGACTATATTAAACCAGTGTCACTGAAACACACAGTATGCAAATGACTCTTACCAGAACACACCAGTCCCACATCGTTTCCATGGGAGCAGGGTTGATTCTGTGAGGGTGCTCTGGGACAGAAGTAAATCTGAGATTCGTTGCCTGAACACTGAATCTCCTCTGCCCACACCTGGCCCTCCCCCTGGCCAAACGCAGCTGCCCCCCGCAGCTCTTTAGGAACTCCACAGCCCAGCTCCCTGCACACAACCTCTGCGTCCCGCTGGTCAAAGTCAGCATCACACACCGTGCCCCAGGAGCTCCCATGATGCACCTCTACTCTCCCAGAGCACAGGTCAGCCCCGCCCACCAGCCTGACCTTTCGAGGGGCTGGAGCTAAACAGGGAATAAAGAGAGAAGCATCAGCAATGACTGGCACCTTATTCCTGAGACAACAGTGAGCACAGCTGCATGAATACAGGACTGCACGGCTATTATACACGGAATACAGCAGTGTGATATCAGCCAATCACACGTCTACGGCAGTGTGAGATCAGCCAATCCCGTATAAGACTTCAGACTTAAACTTTAAAAGAATAAATGTTCTGATAGCGTTAGAAAAAGAGAAATACATCAGAAACACAAAGATTCTGCTGTGACTGCGTAAGTGCTGATTTAGTTCAGTGAAAGGAGCAATACAGAAATTTACTTCATAACACCACATTTTAAAATGTAATGCTATGTTTTAGTTATGTAATAATATATGCATTTATGAAACTAATATATCCTCATGTAAATCCAAAGTCCTGTGTTGGTATAAGAACATTGGTAAGAGCTGAATAACACTGAGTCCTACCTGAGCAGATCACTCCAGCATCCCCTCCATGATGACAGCCATGTTTACCCCATCCTTGTGAGCGACACTTCTTCAATGTGGATTCTGATCCCCTGCAGGACACATCACTCATCCATATTCTCCCAGACCCTGGGCCAAAGTGACCATATCGTGGTGCTGCTACAGCATCTCCACAGCCCAGCTGTCTACACACCACCCCAGCATCTGTCATATCCCAGCCCCAATGACACACTGTCCCCCACTCTCCCTGATGGTAAACCTCCACTCTCCCAGCACAGGGGCTGCCTCCATTCACCAGCCTCACATCCTCACTGCCTGAGAGAGAGAGAGAGAGAGAGAGAGAGAGAGAGAGAAGAGAGATAGAGAAAAGAGAGGAGAGAGAGAGAGAGAGAGAGAGAGAGAGAGAGAGAAGAAGAGAGAGAGAGAGAGAGAGAGAGAGAGAGAGAGAGAGAGAAAGAGAGATTAAACTCACAGACACTGGGAGATGCCGCTGCTCAGAAATGCCTGTATGTGAATTCCTGCAGCTCACAGGAAGGCTGTGATAGCTCTGTGTGCTTCCTCTTCCTGTGTGTCTATGGTACATATGGTGTGCTTCCCCTATCAGAGGGTTATGGGCTGCACATCCCCGCCCTCTATAGTGTTCTCTGCATTTTACAGATTATATCTGCATCACAATATCCAGCATTACAGCCCCTGACATGTAACATTTCACAGTATAATGAATGAATATCTTGATCTTCTTAAATATAAATGCATACAATCTGTTTAGGACTATATTAACCCAGTGTCACTGAAACACACAGTATACAAATGACTCTTACCAGAACACACCAGTCCCACATCGTTTCCATGGGAGCAGGGTTGATTCTGTGAGGGTGCTTTGGGACAGAAGTAAATGTGAGATTCGTTGCCTGAACACTGAATCTCCTCTGCCCACACCTGGCCCTCCCCCTGGCCAAACGCAGCTGCCCCCCGCAGCTCTTTAGGAACTCCACAGCCCAGCTCCCTGCACACAACCTCTGCGTCCCGCTGGTCAAAGTCAGCATCACACACCGTGCCCCAGGAGCTCCCATGATGCATCTCTACTCTCCCAGAGCACAGGCCAGCCCCGCCCACCAGCCTGACGTTGCCTAGAGGTTAACAGGGAATAAAGAGAGAATCATCTGCAATGACTGGTACTTTATTCCAGAGACAACAGTGAGCACAGCTGCATGAATACAGGACTGCACGGCTATTATACATGGAATACAGCAGTGTGATATGAGCCAATCTCACGTCTATGGCAGTGTGAGATGAGCCAATCCCGTATAAACTGCAGCGTGTGATGAGCCAATCACATGTAAACTTCTGCTACAGACTTAAACTTTAAAAGAATAAATGTAGTGATAGGGTCAGAAAAAGAGAAATACATCAGAAACACAAAGATTCTGCTGTGATTGCATAGGTGCTGAATTAGTTCAGTGAAAGGAGCAATACAGTAATTTACTTCATAACACCACATTTTAAAATGTAATACTATCTTTTAGTTATGTAATAATATATGCATTTATGAAACTAATATATCCTCATTTAAATCCAAAGTCCTGTGTTGGTATAAGAACATTGGTAAGAGCTGAATAACACTGAGTCCTACCTGAGCAGATCACTCCAGCATCCTTTCCATGATGACAGCCATGTATACCCCATCCTAGTGAGCGACACTTCTTCAGTGTGGATTCTGATCCCCTGCAGGACACATCACTCATCCATATTGTCCCAGACCCTGGGCCAAAGTGACCATATTGTGGTGCTGCTACAGCATCTCCACAGCCCAGCTGTCTACACACCACCCCAGCATCTGTCATATCCCAGTGAAAACTACACACTGTCCCCCACTCTCCCTGATGATAAACCTCCACTCTCCCAGCACAGGGGCTGCCTCCATTCACCAACCTCACATCCTCACTGCCTGAGAGAGAGAGAGAGACAGAGAGAGATTAAACTCACACAGACACTGGGAGATCATACAAACTCCACGCAGATTAAACTCACAGACACTGGGAGATGCCGCTGCTCAGAAATGCCTGTATGTGAATTCCTGCAGCTCACAGGAAGGCTGTGATAGCTCTGTGTGCTTCCTCTTCCTGTGTGTCTATGATACATATGATGTGCTTCCCCAATCAGAGGTTTATGGGCTGCTCATCCCCGCCCTCTATAGTGTTTTCAGAATTTTACAGATTATATCTGCATGACAAAATCCAGCATTACAGCCCCTGACATGTAACATTTCACAGTATAATGAATGAATATCTTGATCTTCTTACATATAAATGCATACAATCTGTTTAATATTTATTAAAGAAGATCAAGATATTCATTCACTATACTGTGAAATGTTACATGTCAGGGGCTATAATGCTGGATATTGTGATGCAGATATAATCTGTAAAATGCAGTGAACACTATAGAGCGCAGGGATGTGCAGCCCATTATAAACCACGTGATAGGGGAAGCACACCATATGACCATAGAACACAGGAACAGAAGCACACAGATATCAAAGCCTCGTGTGAGCTGCATGAATTCACATACAGGCATTTCTGAGCAGTCAGGCGTGTACTTTCTCCCAGTGTCCTGTGTGAGTTTATTCTCCCTGTGGGCGTTTGTGATCATCCCCAGTGTCTTGCATTTATCTGTGTGGAGTTTGCATATCTCCATGTCTGTGAGTTAATCTCTCACAGTATGACTGAATCTATTCAAATAGTAAAGGTAGTATACCACAAAACAGTAATAATATACTTATAACACACACATGTTTACGCAAGACATGGAATCTATCTGTTGTGATTTGCAGTAATAACTTGCATTGTTTCCTCAACACTAATCCCTCATATGCCTCATTTAAACTCTCAAATCCATGTGCCTACATGTCTATAAGAATCATCTGGTAAGAGCTGAATAACTCTGAGTCCTACTGAGCAGATCACTCAGCATCCTCTCCATGACCACATGAATTGTTACTCCCATCCTTGTGAGCGACACTCCTTCATGGGATTCTGATCCCATGCAGGACACTCACTCATCCATATGTCCCAGACCCTGTCCAAAGTTAGCATCTCCTGGTGCTTCTACAGCATCTCCACAGCCAGTGTCTACACACCACCCCAGCATCTGTGCATATCCAGTCATCATCACCAGCTGTCCCCCACTCTCCTGATGGTAACCTCCACTCTCCCAGCACAGGCTGCTCCATTCACCAACCTCACATCCGACTGCCTGAGAGATTTGAGAGAGAGAGATGAGAGAGAGAGAGAGACAGAGAGAGAATTAAACTCACACAGACACTGGGAGACTCATCACAGAATCCACACAGATTAGACTCACACAGACACTGGATGTATCATATAAACTCCACCAGATTAAACTCAACAGACACTGGGAGTCATACAAACTCCACACGTTTAACTCACACAGACGCAGAGATCATGCAATCACTATAAACTCACCACACTGATCTCAAACTCACACACAGATACACTAGGGGAAAGAACATGACAAGCTTAAACTCAACACGATTATACAAACACACACAATAACACAAGACACTGGGAGATCATCAATACACACAGATTAAACCACTGGACACAGACTCACTCAGGAGATCATGCAAACTCACACCAGATTAAACTCAGGACAACACTGGGAGATCATACAAACTCCACACATATTAAACCCTCCACAGACACTGGGATCATCATCACACAAACTGCCCCCACACCGAGATTAAACTCCACACAACCACTGGGAGATCATACAAACTCCACACAGATTAAACTCACACAGAGACTGGGAGATCATACAAACTCCACACAGATTAAACTCACACAGACACTGGGAGATGCCGCTGCTCAGAAATGCCTGTATGTGAATTCCTGCAGCTCACAGGAAGGCTGTGATAGCTCTGTGTGCTTCCTCTTCCTGTGTGTCTATGGTACATATGGTGTGCTTCCCCTATCAGAGGTTTATGGGCTGCACATCCCTGCCCTCTATAGTGTTCACTGCATTTTACAGATTATATCTGCATCACAATATCCAGCATTACAGCCCCTGACATGTAACATTTCACAGTATAATGAATGAATATCTTGATCTTCTTAAATATAAATGCATACAATCTGTTTAGGACTATATTAACCCAGTGTCACTGAAACACACAGTATACAAATGACTCTTACCAGAACACACCAGTCCCACATCGTTTCCATGGGAGCAGGGTTGATTCTGTGAGGGTGCTTTGGGACAGAAGCAAATGTGAGATTCGTTGCCTGAACACTGAATCTCCTCTGCCCACACCTGGCCCTCCCCCTGGCCAAACGCAGCTGCCCCCCGCAGCTCTTTAGGAACTCCACAGCCCAGCTCCCTGCACACAACCTCTGCGTCCCGCTGGTCAAAGTCAGCATCACACACCGTGCCCCAGGAGCTCCCATGATGCATCTCTACTCTCCCAGAGCACAGGTCAGCCCCGCCCACCAGCCTGACCTTACGATGGGCTGCAGTTAAACAGGGAATAAAGAGAGAATCATCTGCAATGACTGGCACCTTATTCCAGAGACAACAGTGAGCACAGCTGCATGAATACAGGACTGCACGGCTATTATACATGGAATACAGCAGTGTGATATGAGCCAATCTCACGTCTACGGCAGTGTGAGATGAGCCAATCCCGTATAAACTGCAGCATGTGATGAGCCAATCACATGTAAACTTCTGCTACAGACTTAAACTTTAAAAGAATAAACATTCTGATAGCGTCAGAAAAAGAGAAATACATCAGAAACACAAAGATTCTGCTGTGACTGCGTAAGTGCTGAATTAGTTCAGTGAAAGGAGCAATACAGTAATTTACTTCATAACACCACATTTTAAAATGTAATACTATGTTTTAGTTATGTAATAATATATGCATTTATGAAACTAATATATCCTCATTTAAATCCAAAGTCCTGTGTTGGTATAAGAACATTGGTAAGAGCTGAATAACACTGAGTCCTACCTGAGCAGATCACTCCAGCATCCTCTCCATGATCACAGTCCTGTTCACTCCATCCTAGTGAGCGACACTCCTTCAGTGTGGATTCTGATCCCCCGCAGGACACATCACTCATCCATATTGTCCCAGACCCTGGGCCAAAGCGAGCATCTCCTGGTGCTTCTACAGCATCTCCACAGCCCAGCTGTCTACACACCACCCCAGCATCTGGCATATCCCAGTCATCATCACACACTGTCCCCCACTCTCCCTGATGGTAAACCTCCACTCTCCCAGCACAGGGGCTGCCTCCATTCACCAGCCTCACATCCTCACTGCCTGAGAGAGAGAGAGAGAGAGGGAGAGAGAGGAGAGAGTTTTAACAAGCCTTTATTGCACAACATACAGTCATTGCAACACAAAAGCAGCTAAAATAAGAAATCACCATATCAAAATGAACAACAATACCAAGACACAAAAAACAAACAGATTAAAAAGGGAAAAGGAAAATAGAAGTCGAACAAAGCAATGGAACGCAAGCTTCTACAAAAATAAACCTATGACCATTTGTGACACCCTCATCTTAGTATGTTGTTAAATATTAAATCTCCACCCGCTAGACTACACTCAGCCTCCCCATGGCACCACCTATCCTGAAAAACCCCAGGTCCTGCATCCTACTATTGTACTCAAAGTCAATAGAAACTTGATCTGAAGGAGGCACTGGAACCACCTATCAATCCATAACATGAGAGACAGAGCAACCTCCACTACAGAGTTATGCAGCTATTGCTGCAACACAAGACTGCAGTTCTGAGATGGGAGAAATGGAAATCCTCAACATGATCAGCAGAATAACTGGCTAAGTATAAAGTATATGTATAATAAATATTCTACAATTATATTTTAATTATTTATTAAATATAATTTAATCAATAATTAAATTAGTTGATAGTTTGTCATTATGCCCCATTCTATGCAATTTATTGTTTATGTAATGAGATCACTTGCAATTAGCAGTTGGACCAATCAGGGCTTTTGTTCTTCAGTGTATGGGCTGAAGAGCACAAATCCAGATTTTATCAGTAGCATAAAATATATAGATATTTTAATCCTCCAGGAGACATGGTGCATAGAGATGTATCAACTTACTGTCCCTTAGGCTACAGAGAAATAGTATTGCCATCCCTCAAGCACAGCAATGTCCAGCATGCCAGAGGTTCTGGGGGCATTATAATATGGTACAAGTAGGAGCTTGCAGGCTCAATGAAAATAATCAAAATAGCAGACTTGCATATCTGGCTAAAAATAAGGAATGTCACATCCCTCCAAATCTCACCTATTCCTATGTACAGCATATATACACCCTCTGAATCCCTTTATTACTCAGAGGACATGTTCCTAAATCTCTACACGGAAATCTGCAACTCCCAGGCCCAGGGGAAGGTACTCCTATGTGGAGATTTTAACTCCAGGACAGGTAAACAACTTGACTTTAGTCCTTGGGAAATTGGGAATTTGTCACATATTTGGAGCAACTAATCCATGTCACTCAATAAATTTATCCTTGCAAAATAATTATGACAGAGTAATTCATAAAAATGGTAAGGCACTGTTGAATCTCTGTCAAAGTCTTGGTCTCTATATAATAAATGGGATGATCAGAGGGGACTCTTTAGGTAGATATACTGTACATACAGTTCAGCTCTTGGTAACAGTGTAGTAAACTATGCCATCACGGACCTAAACCCCTCCTCCATAAATGCATTCACTGTCAGACCACAAACACCCTTATCAGATCACAGTCAGATCACTGAGCTCATAAAGAGAACACAGCAGTCCAACACACATACATAACCTCAATTCTTTCTACAGATGGGCTCCAAACAGCACACAATTGGTACAACAAAGAGGCAATTGGCAGTGATTAAATAAAAATTCTAATAGAAATATTTCAAAACACACAGTATCAACCCTCAAAATAAGGTGTAGACCTGGCCATAATTTACTTGAATAATTTTTTTAAGTAGCTAAAAAATCCAAGTTAAAAACCACAAATATGAAAAATGATAATAAGAATGTAATGAAAAATGGTTTGATGAGGAATGTAAAACTATGAGAAAAAAGCTGAGAACCAAAAACATAAAAATCCCAAAAACCAAGATTTACGCCTAAGATACTGTGAAACACTCAAACAATATAAACAAACAATTAAAAATAAAAGACTGGAACACATCAGCACGCAACTAAACGGAAATGAACAGTCAATAAACCAAACATGGAAAAAACTACGGCACACAGTGCTGTACATAAACATCTTATAGATAAACCTGGTTCTTATGTAGTACCACTGTTTATAGATTCTCAATAATGTTTAGCCTGGTTTACCATGGGTGTAAACCCCAAGTTTTTGCTGAGAATTGAAAAGGATATGCCCCCAGCAGTGTCTGCAGGAACACAGGCACACCACTAGGTTGTGCTCTATTACCCTGGCTTTGTACGCTGTGACACAAGCTCTGCCAGTGAGGCCGGTCACATGACTGAATAAGCAGATGGCACTTGTGTGACAGTGCATCATAACATGCCCCCCCCGCACCCATCGACAAAATCGGGCGACACCAACGGTCGACAGCACCGGGTATCACCAACCCTAGTGACGCCACAGGTGCTAAAGCCCCTACAGAATGCAGGTGCACACTTTGGCCACAAGGTGGAGAAAACCCCTTCACTTTCTCAGACATAAGAACTGTTTTGCTGCACTGAAAATAGGAAATGAGAATGCTGTGAGTGAGATGGTATTAAAAACCTGAGATTTGACATTTGCAGATATCTCAAGTGGAGTACAGACACAGATCTATTCAAAATGTAATCAGCCTTACCAGGGTCTACTTTCTACAGAAACTGAGAGCATTAGAAGTAGACTGGAATACCAAGCGTGTTTATTGCAGTTCAGTACTAAGACTTTTCACCTTCTGTTGCATTTCCTGGCTGAATGGTCACTCAGACATGAACCTCAGTAAACTCCTGTGCATCGTAAAACGCTGGCTGTGCAGAGTACGGCTCCTCAAAAGACACAGACGAGCAACAGGAGACCATTCTTCCTACCAAGCTCAGTGCACCTTTATAATAACTCATTTATCAGTGAAAAGGGAGATTTATCTGGAATGAATTTTAACCATTTAATGATATTAAGTACAGCCCTGGGCGTATGTAGATGTACATTATACTGTTTTAATATTTAACATTAGTGACGGTGATGTTATGCACTTATTGTACATTACTTTGAATAAAAGTGTCTTCCAATTAAATGTCATGTAATGTTTTCAGTGAAATGGTATGTTTCCACAATGAGGATTAAACATGAATTTGAATTGTTAGCTTATATATATATATTTTTTTATTTGACGTTAGTAGTTCAGCTCTACAAAATTCCTGTTTAACAATCACTTTTATACTTTTAGCGTTCATCCTATGGAGTATGTCCTCATTATATTTCTTGTGCAATTTCAATAATTATTTAATTTGAAAATTTTGCATGTTTTTAAATTGATAGTAAAATATTACATGAAAAATGCCACATATTCAAACTTATGTGAGTTTCAAATAAAATATTTTCCATTTGCAGCCGTAAACAGCGGTGGAGAATATTATCTGTTCAGAGTGTTATTTGAAAAGAATTACACAGGAAGTCTGACTCTGGATCAATGTTGCTTCAGTCCTGCTTTTGAAGTTGAGGTTTGAGCAGGTGTTACCACTGATGCGCTAACATGTGCCAAGTTTTTTTTCTTTTCTTTTTAAAGTTGCTGTAATAAGTTTCATGAGATGAGAGCATTTTAATAAGTGCAATATATTATTAATGTGCTGCCATAAAGGCATCAAATGTATCACTGAAGAGAGTACGTCACATTTCCGTTGTGCCTTCCGTTATAACGCACTAAAGACGGAAGAGTTCTTATAAAAATAAACTAACAAAAAGCAACTTACAACTACAAAAAGTGAAAATATTAATTAGGCCAACTTATGATATAAATTTCATGCAAACATCAGGTATTTCTGGGAACGCCAACTAATACCTGGACTGTTTCATGACTATCAGGTGCCAAATTACATAGACACGGAAACGATAAAAACAATATTTGAAAAAGATCTTTATATTCACATATATTTATATTTACTAAAACACAAACATGATCAAACAAAAAACTTTATCTTGGCTGGATTATTCAAATATCATGTTTTATATACCAGTGAATCAAATACAGAAACATTTCCTAAATAATTAATAATAAAATTAGTTTAATGAAAGCTTCATGAATGATGCAGAGAAATATTACTACAGTAAACTCTGGTGTTTAGAGACGGCCTGGAGCCCTGCCCTGCCTGGAGAGCTGCCCCTCTGACCCCTTGGCCCTGACCCCCAGTCTCTGAGCCCTGACTGGGTGTGGAGAAGCTGAAGAGGAGGATAAAGCTGGTACTCACTGACTGTGGAGAGCAGGAGCAGGGAGGATAGCGAGAGAAAGAACAGACATCTCTCCATCTTCAGCGCAAACAAACCAAACCTTCCTCAGAGCAGAGTGGATGCTCACACCTTCACCTCTGAGCTCTCAGAGAGACTGAGCCCTGTGCACACACCCGGCCCCCCTCTGAGAGAGCACACTCTTTCCCCCCCACCAATCACACTCACTGCTGCCTTATAAGAGCACTGCAGGAACACTTCAAACAGCCACAGTGACAAATCAGCGCACGCCATTTACATTTTCTCCATATATTCCAACTCTGCGTCACTGCAGGCTGTCAGAACTCCTCCCACCAGAAGACCCCGCCCCTGTGACACACTGCGCTGACAGACACAGAAGAAGAAAGCGGCTCGTTTCTAAAAAGGATGGAGTATTCAGTGCAGTGTTTGGCTGTGCAGTCTGAAACCCAGTGCAGTCTTGGGCCTTTAGGAAAAACAAAAACCTGGTGAGAGAGAAATGGGGGGTGGACCATTGGAAAGAACTGATCATTTAGTCCACCCCCCAGAGAGACACCCATCCGTCACACATCCACCATGTACAGTTGAAACCGCAAAGATTTTGATTTTCATTTGGACTTTTGTAAATTGATCATAACTGTGATTGTGTTGGTTTATTTTCAGATTTGAATGTTTTTGTATGAGGCCTGTTCAGGTGATGATCTTCTAATGAGTGCAATAATTAAAAACAATAAAAGACAAAGTGCAGTCTGAAATTCTATGCAGCAAAGCCCTGATGCATTTTGTTTAAAAAACGATAATATTCCTGATACATTTTCAGTGTAAATGCAAATGCATAAAGCAAATAAAAGACATGAAAATAGGATGTAATAACACAGCGAAAGACTGAATTTTAGTGAAAATATGCATTTTTATTAAAGGTTTAAAAAGAATAATTATGACAATGAAACCCAGCAGACTGACCAACCCTCTACACTCATTTTAACAAGAAAAATAAGGATTTTAGTTTTTCTTTCCATGGAGAAATGTAGGTTCTACAACAAGACATTTGTTAATACTGCAATATTTAACAAAATATAAGTCTTCTATGGGTTCAATTCATAGTGAAACATTTAACACACAAAGCCAGTGCTGTGTGTTAACAGTGAAATCTTACCTGAGGGTCTGTCCCGGGTGGAGCAGCGGTGGCAGACTGGGGAGGAGTGCTCTGTTTGGTGGGGGTACTGGGGACAGGCCTCAGGGCTGCAGGGGGGTGGGTGGATTACCTTATGGAGGAGCGGGATGATGGGCAGTTGGGTCCCTCTCATCCTCCACATAATCATAGTCCTCATCCTTCACGTGCAGCTCTTCCTCCTGAGGAGTCCAAGCTGGTCCCGCAGCACTCAGACTGAGTGGCCACTCCCCCGTTCAGCTCTCCTGCAGCGCACTGACGCACAGCACGCGCATTATTCCGCTCGCCGCACTGATCATACCGCTGCATCTTTCCAATGAGCAACATAAGCATCGTACCGACGGACGTTACCAATTCAGCTGATTTAATCAACTAGAACAAGGCACCCTTTGGGCGTTGCAACCTTTTTCCTTGACCCTCCCCTGACCCTCCCCTGACCCCTGAGGCTTCTGCCCCTCTGTACTGCTTTCACCCAGAGCCTCCCCTGATCCCCCTTGACCCTGTGGCCCCACCCCTTAAAAACATCCTGTGCAAAGGGCAGACCTCGTATGCAGCGTCTATGTATGTCTATGAGCAAAAAAGACTATTCGGACGCAGCCTTTTTGTTTAATGGATCCTGTCCAGCGTTTTCAGTTCCTTCTCTGGTGTGTGGTGTAACTCTTACCGTTGGTACGGTGGAAAGTAGTTCCGGATGACAGTAGTTCCGGATTCCAAAATAAAAAGTAAAACTGCCGATAATTTATTTAACATTAAAAATGAAATGATGGAAAACTCTATATGCATTGGGCGGCCCCCTGAACATTTTTTTGGGGGACTGGAGGAATGTGGATCGGAGGAGTGGTGGGACACACACACAAACACACAAACCACTCTCCAATTATAGTAATAGGATTAGTCAGCTTATAATGCTTTTCACTCAGAAGTCTCAGTTGAATGGCAGATAGCAATCTGTACGCTTCATCACAATGCTTAATGAACAAGCTACCATCTGACTTGCGCCAATACTTTCCATATTTACACCCAAAACTCCTGCGCATAGAAAAAATTATATTTATAGCCACTTAGCAGATATTATAAATACTTCACATTGCTTCACATTTTGCTTTAAAATAAAATAAAGGTGGCTACCAATACAGCTAAAAAGCGGCCCATCTGCGTAATTGTCAACAACAACTTAAATTCAACAAGCTAAGAACTTGAGCAGCAGGCTTTTTATCCTCGTTATCCTTCTTCACCACGTGCGCAATCGTGAGCTTTCACCACAGATAAATATTAGCAAAATACTTACGGATCAGTGGACATCGATTACCTGTATCGTTGCAAAATAAATTGTGAAAAAAATCGTTAAAATTTGCCGCTAACTTCACGGAGCTGCTGCACTGACAGATTTCCCGGAAGTCTCCTTCGACTTTACCGCCGTCGGAACTGTAATGACGTCATTGAGAAAAGAAAATCTGAGCACCGATTGGCCAGCCCAGGGAAGGGAAAATGAAGAAAAGCCTGCAGACTACATAAACGTTTTCTGGGAAGTTCAGTGCAGTTATTCGACATAAAGCACTATCTGTTTCATACTTCACCACAACTACAGTACTTTCTAAAACGATTATGCTTTTAAGAAAATAGGCCCTACGCAAATATTGACTATATAGTTTCAAAGAACGGTGAGTATCTGTAGAACTCATGCTGGGAGCCTCCAAAAGACTGTCAAAGACTGAGTTTTCGTCATTGCTAAGAAAATGCGGTCTTGTTTCGGAACACATTGGGCTACAGTTTGTGCAACGCTGCTGAAATGATCGGTACAGAAATCAAAGCTTCCGTCTCGCATATTTGTGGTGTGTCAGACACAGCTGTGACCTCGTGCTGATGGATATTTGCGGTGAGATGGTACTCTGTCAGCACGTGGTGCTGAATGGACAGCGGTCACTCCTGTGTCCGGGCTGAGTTATATGACCTTTGGATTGAAATAGTGCTGCAGTAAATAATGCACCCGTTATATTTGGAATCAGTGAAAATATACCACACAATAAACTGATATCGTGCTCTAAAAGTGGAACTTATTATGATAAGATTTATATTTTATAAGCACCCAGGCATGGAATTGACACCACCCTGTATGCCAGAGTATAATTGTTTACAGTCTCTGGTATAAACACAAACACAACCCTGCTGCATTTGTTTATTTCAAACATACACGCACTCGCGTAGGTATAGCCGTTATTTTCCTGCCACAGGAAGCTACAGAACTGCTGTAAAATACCAGGGCATATCTTACTTATCTGATTACCTCTAGAAAAAAATAAAAATAGCAGACACTGTGGCTCATAGCCTTCCGACGCGAGCGCGTGATCAAAGCACAGAAACCACGTGATCGTCTCCTACCCGCAGCTCCTCTGCAGAGGAGAGAAAAACTTGGCACTGAAATGCAGATGAATGAGACGTACACGATAACCAGTACAACTTCCGGCAACGTTCGGATACTCTGCGATGCTGGAGGGGGTTGAAGTCCCACAGTCAGTGTCACAGTTAAATGTTTAACTTTCGCAGCTTTTCAGGTCAGGTTAGGTCATGTAGGCCTATCAGAGTCATGCTGATTTCTCTCAGAAAGTACACCTCAGGCAACACATTCTGTGTGTAAATTATATTGCAGTTAATATTTCATACTTATTTAGGAGTTCGAGTTACAGCATCCACTTCAGGTTTTCAGAGATCTTCTTCAACACAATATCTTTAAACAGTGTTTAGGAGAGGGAGCTTGTTGGTATCTGGGGGCCATTTTGTGGTTGATTATGAGACTTGTTGACCTCAAAATACAACTAAACTCAAACTGTGATCACTGGGCTCTTCTTCCTCCCTCATCATCTTCCTCACTGTGTGGGGGGACCACATGTGTCTGACCTCTGCCACCTTGTTTGAGCTGACATCTGCAATTCTTTCAAGATGGAGTCCTCAGGCACATTAGGCAATCCTTTCCCCAGACAACCCTCCCCCGCTCCCCACTCCCCCCAATCACACAGAGGAGACAAACAGCAGGAGGACTCGGTGACTCAAACATGATGTCAGAGGAAAGGGAATATTCACACTGCATTTTGCTCCTGAGTTGAACCTCTCTGGGGTCAAACTCATTACATTACATTACATTATAGGCATTTAGCAGACGCTCTTATCCAGAGCGACGTACAACAAGTGCATAGGTTTCATGATGTAGAGGCGCAAAAGAAACACTAGAGTGAAGTAAGGATCGTAGTGCCAGAAGTGACCACATCGATCAGGACTCCAACCCTGTAGAGTAAGCTTGTTCAGCAAGCAAGAATCCTACCAAGTACAAACTAAGACTTGAATCACACCTAATCATACAAAAACAATCCTGCCAGATACACTAACATAATCAAATTATCCTAGCTAGATACAGTGAGCTGAACTATAGGCTAGAGAGGGGTGGGGAGAGGTGCAGCCTGAAGAGATGAGTCTTCAGTCTGCGTTTGAAAGTGGTGAGATTCTCTGCTGTTCTGACCGTCACGGGGAGGTCATTCCACCAGCGAGGGGCCAGGACAGACAGCAGACGGGAGCGGGAAGTGCAGACGCGAAGAGGGGGAGGTGCCAAGCGTCCAGAGGTGGCCGAACGGAGAGGTCTGGCTGGCGTGTAGGGTCTGATGATCCTCTGAATGTACCCTGGTGCTGACCCCTTAGCTGCCTGGTATGCAAGCACCAAGGACTTAAATTTGATGCGAGCCATAACAGGCAGCCAGTGGAGGTCAGTGAGCAGGGGGTGACATGGGAATGTCTGGGGAGGTTGTAGACCAGACGCGCTGCAGCATTCTGGATGAGCTGCAGGGGTCTGATGGCGGATGCTGGCAGACCAGCCAGTAGCGAGTTGCAGTAGTCCAAGCGGACAGGACCATCGCTTGAACCAGGAGCTGGGTTGCGTAGGTGGTGAGGAAGGGGCGGATTCTCCGGATGTTGTACAGGAAGAACCTGCACGTTCGACTCACCGCCGTGATGTTCTGGGAGAGGGACAGTCTGTTGTCCATCACCACTCCAAGGTTTTTTGCGGTGGGTGATGATGACACCACAGTGTCCCCCAGGGAAATAGAAAAGTCGAGAAGGTTAGAGGATGGAGCAGGGATGAAGATCATCTCCGTCTTGCCTGGGTTCAGCTTAAGATGGTGGTTATCCATCCAGCTCTGGATGTCCCTCAGGCAAGCAGAGATGCGAGCAGAGACCCGAGTGTCAGAGGGCGGGAAGGAGAGAAAGAGTTGGGTGTCATCGGCATAACAATGATAACATAAAACATAAAAACTCCTATCATCTGTAGGCCTGGATGGGTGACCTTGCTCTTCTGAACCATGCATTAAATTAATATACACGGGCAGTCTATTTTACCATAGTTTAATACCTCAGGCAATAATCTGCTCTTTTTTTTTTTCTTTTTTTACCTCACTTGCTCTTAGTTTTGGCTGACAGTGAAACATGACCTCTGCTGACCCCATCTGGACACAGGTATGTACTGCATCAGCCAAATCAGGGCAGGGCAGGCTACATCAGGGCGTATCATACAGACATAGAGACTTAAACATTAAAACCAGGCGAGGCGAGTTGAATGTTAGCTGTGCAGTTTATTTATTTAATTAGTGGCCTCACATGGCTCTCATACCTTTTGTTTTTGCATTGTTGGAGGGTATAGTTACGTGGCAAATGCCATACATTAACACAGACAGTGGTGGAATGGTCATTGGCCACAGGTAGTTTCTCTCACCTGGAGGTCCAGGTACCACAAACATCTGACCACCAACTCATCCCCTACATCTGAGTGGTTACACACCTTTAATTCCCCTCAAGCTGATTCCCCAGGTTGTCATTACAAAAGAGAATTGAGCAATGAATTAAATGTCTGATAGGAATTGGACATTGAGGCAATAGAGCATGAGTTTGGGGCAGATGGGGTAACATGAACAAAGGGACAGAGTGTGGCACAGTGGGTAAGGAACTGCGCTTGTAACCGAAAGGTCGCAGGTTCGATTCCCGGGTAAGGACACTGCCGTTGTACCCTTGAGTAAGGTACTTAACCTTCATTGCTTCAGTATATATATCCAGCTGTATAAATGGATACAATGTAAAATGCTATGTAAAAAGTCGCTCTGGATAAGAGCGTCTGCTAAATGCCTGTAATGTAATGTAATTAATATCCCAATGTCTGGTAATGGTAGATGCTGGCAGGACTTGCATATTTTCACCACTAGATGTCAGTAAACTCACACTAAAATCCCAGTTCAGTGACCACATGGAAATGCCAGCAATAGGGACATTACCAGCCTTCTGTTCACAGTATTTCAGCAGGTCAAGAGAAATGATCAAATAACAGCTAGAAAATTCTCAACAGGCCAGAAGCGGTCAACTATCAGCTGCTTACAACTGGTGTACAGAAAGGCATCTCACGGTATGCAAAGCTATTTTGGGCATAATGTGGTGTAAGAGGGTAAATAATAATAATAATAATAATAATAATAAGTAAATAATAAGTAATCATCTAAACATGGAAAGCACCTAATCAATTTACTTCAAAACGAAGCAAACTGTTCATCTGAAGCAAATGTTCATTCAGGTTTGTAGGTTTTCACTGTGTGCATAAGCAGCTGCACTAGGCTGATCAGGAACATGCAGAATTCAAATTGGTACGGATTCCTGCTCATGTAGGAGTACTTGGCAATGAGCTGGCAGATAAATGAGCAAAAAAAGCTTTGAAATCAAGCGATATGCAGTTTCGGGTCAGTATTAGCTAATCAAAAGCCAAAGCGTCATTTTAAAAAGAGGTATCACCTTGTGTGGAACAGAGAAAGCAAGGGTTGGCATTTATTTGCGGACTAAAACTTGCTCACACAGGATTTAATAGCACACTGCATATTATTAAGAAGCACAAATCAATTAGGTGTGAATTTTTGTGGGGAAGAAGAGACTATTTTTCCACATCATTACTGATTATAGAAAATACAGGAGAGAAAGTGGAATTTTGGAAGTTTACAAGAGATAGTGGAGGAATGCAATGTTTACAAAATGTAGAGGAAATCTACAGGGATGGAGGAATCAATTTTTTTCTCCATACATTACATAAAAGCGATGTAATCTGTAAATCTCCTCAGTTGACACTCCAGGTCAGTGGATGGCGGTAATGCACCCTTTGCTGTTTTCAAACTGCCATTAAAATGAACAAAGATTAAGAAGAAGAAGAAGAAGAAGAAGAAGAACTGCAGAGTACAGAATTGGAAAACAAGGTGGAGCATGTGTAACATTCATTAAGGATACTTTAGCATATAGAAGAGTAAACATTCCAAATGAGTACGAGTGTATAGTGATAGAAATGTGTAGTCCCAGAGGAGATATCAAATTAGTCCATTTTTATAATCCTTGTAAGAAGCTGTCAATGCAAATATTTCATTTCGAGAACATATTGATAGAAGAGAAATATGGTGTGGAGATTTTAATTCTCACTATACTCTATGGGGCAGTGAACATACTGACACAAATGGAGAAGTAGTTGAAGAACTAATCGAGGAGAGATCACTTACTTGTCTCAATGATGAAAGAGGTACTAGGGTGGATGTTACAAGAAATTCAGTTTCATTTCTAGATCTTACCTTAGTCTCTGGGAATATGAGTAATTCATGTGAATGGAATGTAAAGAATGATTCTAACATACGGAATGATCACTTTCCGATATTATGCTCTATGAATTTTGATATGTATGTACAGGAAGGTAACATAATAGAAAGATGGTGTTTTCCTAAAGCTGACTGGGAAAAATTTAGAGAATGTATTGAATACACTGAAAGAATATATTAGTGCTGCATCAATATGCATTCCTAAGAGCACAGTGAATGGTAAAAGAAACTGGTTCCATGGTGCAATGATGAATGTAAAAATGCTATAAAAGAAAGAAATCATGCATTCAGAGTATTAAGAAATCATTTGAGTCAATATAATCTGATTGATTATCAAAGGAAGAGAGCTGTGGCACGAAAAATGATTAAGTCATCCGAGAAGAATGCATGGAGGCAATTCTGCTGCTCCATTAGCAGAAGAAAAGAATTGGGTGACATTTGGTCAATGATTAAAAAGATGAGTGGGGAAAAAAAAATCTGTTAAAATCCCAGTGTTGATAGATGGAGAATATCTGGCAATTACAAATAAGGAAAAGGCTGATCTATTGGGTAAGAAGTTTGCAAGTGTACATATTGGAAGTCATTTAGATGAGATACATAAACAACGAAAAGATGAAATTTTAAGAGCAAATGCTGATGTAACAAAGAAAAAGCATAGTGATGTATCATCACTTGACATGGGCTTTACATTACATGAGTTAAAAATGGCCTTGGAGGGAAGTGGATATACTGCTCCAGACAATTTTGTTTAGACAGTTACCAGATGAAGTCTTGAAAATTATAATGAACCTGTTTAGTAAGATATGGAGAGAAGGTGTAATGCCTTGCGGTTGGAAAGGGGCTTTGATTCTACCTTTTGGTAAGCCTGGCAAAGACCCAGCTAATGCAGGAAACTACAGGCCTATAGCGTTGACATCTCACTTGTGTAAATGGATGGAAACGATAATTGTTCGTAGTTTGCCATACTGTTTAGAACAAAGAGGATTTCTAAGCACATGTCAAAGTGGATTCTGTAAAGGTAGATCTATGCTAGATGTTTTACTGAAAGTAAGTAATGAGGCAGAAAAAGCTATTAGTATGTAAGAGGTCATGGCTATAGTGTATTGATATTGAGAAAGCTTATAATTCCATGTGGAGAGAAGGACTATTAATTAAAATGCATAAAATGGGTATTGGCGAAAGACTATACAACTGGGTTTTAGATTTCCTCTCTAGTCGGACATTCTGTGTTAAAGTTGGAGATGCTGTTTCAGATGATTTTGATATTTGTAAATGGTATTCCGCAAGGTAGTGCTATTAGCCCTATTCTGTTTAACATTATGATGAATTATATTTTTATGAATGTTGGTAGAGATATTGGGTCATTGCTTCATGCAGATGATGGGGCTATATGGAAAAGAGGGAAAAATATTAGGCATGTGACTAATAGCATTCAGAGTGCCACATTGAATGTTGAAAGATAGTCATATGACTGGGGATTTAAGATGTCAGTTGCAAAGTCATGCTACATGTTCTTCACCAGAAAGAGAAGGGTAGATAATATGCAACTTAAATTATATGGTAAATGTATGGAAAGGGTAACAGAGTTCAAATATCTAGGGTTATGGTTTGATTAATGGTAAATGGTGATGAGAAATGTATACAGAGAACTCATGTTAAACATATTGAAACAAAATGTAAAAGAGTACTGAATCTCATGAGATCCGTTTCTGGTTATGAATGGGGAGCAGATAAACAATCATTACTGGATAACTATATGGCTTTAATATGACCATGCATTGATTATGGGTGTATGGTGTATGGAGCAGGAGCCAAGAGTGATATGGAAAAATTAGAGTACAGTTCAGAGCTCTAAGCATCTATTGGTGCAATTAAAACAACAACTACTAATGCACTACTGGTGGAAGCTGAGGAATTATATTACCATTATATTTAAGACGTTCAAAGTTGTCATTGGCAAATTGGGTTAAGGTAAAGGGATCTGGAGAGGAACAACCTGTAAGTGACTGGGACAAACTATGTTTTGTTCTTTTAAAGTGTTGTTTTAATGTCATGTAAATGTAAAATGTAATTTCTTGTGTACTGAGGGGTGATGGCACGGAGTGTGGCACAGTGGGTAAGGAACTGCGCTTGTAACCGAAAGGTCGCAGGTTTGATTCCCGGGTAAGGACACTGCCGTTGTACCCTTCAGCAAGGTACTTAACCTGCATTGCTTCAGTATATATCCAGCTGTATAAATGGATACAATGTAAAGTGCTATGTAAAAAGTTGTGTAAGTCGCTCTGGATAAGAGCGTCTGCTAAATGCCTGTAATGTAATGATGATCTGTGATGATGAAATTGAAAGCTGTGCAATTTGTTTGACAGAACCAATGTGAAAACTGCCTAAAGGCCACCGTGCCTTCGCAGTGCTGACCCACAGACTGTGGAAAAGCCTCCCCAAATCTTTAGACTGGTGCAGTCAGTTTAAATTTCTAAAAAGCATCTAAAATCTTATTTGTGTTCCTGGGTGTTTGCCTAATTTGCATTTCCATTGTTTTTATGTCATTTGTTATGAATGGCTTTTTTCCCCCTCTATGCTGTACATTTTGATTGGCTGAAAGTATTAAATTGTTTACCAGGCAGTATTCTTCAGTTTTTATGCCCAAAGTCTGAAAATGGCCTCAGACCTCAAGAAAAGATAGAAACAAGCACGAATCCGCAATAGCTGCGACCGCACACGCGCATGCATCCATGTGTGCATGCATCCATGCACACACCCTCACACAAACACGTGACCTCTTCTTTGGCTCATGACAAATATTTCCACAAAATCTTGTGCAAATCTGTGAATCCATTCGGGAGTTATGCGCCTTTTTGTGATAGGCCACGCCCATCGCCACACCCCCTCTTGGTCAATCGGCCTGAAAGTTACTCAGCTCTACCTTCGGTCATGACCAACCTCCATGCCAAATTTCAGCCTCCTGGGGCGAAAACTGTGGCCGCTACGGGGTGGGACACTTTTGTGGACCAACCGACCAACCAACTGACCAGCCGACCGAATGACAGACAGAGCTATAGAGCTGCGGTCGCAGCTAAAAACAGTGGCACGACTTAATCTGTGACCCGTTTGCAGTTCAGCCTGATCTTTGCTTGTTTGCATTTTATAAGTGCCCAGATGTGTGTTAGGGAAAACTAAAATAGAACTGTAAAAACTGTCAAGTCAATGTGGAGATTGAGTTGTTTGCTGTTGCTTCTGGCTGAGGGACAGAGCCCTCTTAATACTACTACTACAACTACAACTACTACTACTACTACTGGCTTTAATCATTCTATGTTCTCTGTCCAATAAGATCCATAATTAAATAAAATCCAGAAGTCGGCAGAAACCTGGCAAATGATATTTAATATAGCCAAATGGAAAGATCTGCATGAGGGAAATAAAAACATTAGGCAGGATTACTTTATGGGAGAAACAAAATTGGAATGTGCTCAGTTTGAAAAAGACTTGGGAGTAATGGTTGATCAAAGCCTTTCAGGTTCTAGGCACTGTGCTGTAGCAATAAGAAAGGTCAATAGGATGCTGAGATATATAGCCAAAAGTATTGAGTATACATCCAAGATAGTTATCTTATACATTTGTTACACCACACTTGGAGTATTGTGCGCAGTTCCAGGGACCAAACTACAAGAAAGATATAGAGGCTCCGGAAAAGGTTCAAAGAAGAGCAACCAAATTGATTCCTGGTATGAAAGATGAAAGCTATGAGGAACGACTTAACAAGCTTAACCTCTTCAAGCTTAGTGAAAGGAGACTTAGGGGTGATTGGATTGAGGCTTTTAAATTCATAAAGGAGATCAACGGGGTGAACTACAAGAGATCGTCCAGGTTAGTAGAATGAGGGGGCATGCATGGAAACTAGCCAAAGGTAAATTCCATACAGATATTAGGAAGAATAATTTCACGCAGAGAGTGGTAAATGTGTGGCACAGCCTGCCAGTTCACACAGTGAGAGGCAGAAATTCTAAGGATTTTCAAGACCAGGCTTGATACAGTGTTAGACGCTATCTAGTCTGTAGGTAATCGGAGCACTAGGTACAATTTAGTCAGGAAAATGGGAAGTGTTCTCATCATTATGTTCTTTTAAAGCAAGGCTCCCTCTATTCCTAAGACACTTAACCTCCTCCTTTCCCTTCCCTACTGCAGTATTGAAATAAATGTTTAGGATCACTTTTTGCATCTTGAGCAATTTGCCTTTCAAAGAGCATTATTAAGAGCATTAAAGAGCTTATTTTTTTCTTTCTTTTTATTTTTTACAATATTCAGTCTTATTAGTCTCAGTACAGTCATCCCATATGGCTTTATTCATGTACAGTAACATACACCTACACTATATTATGGCCCTCTTCATGTTCCCCCATGAGCTTAATCTAGATATCCTCACTAGGCATGAGTTGGTCAATTTCTGGAATTCCAACACATTAAGACTTCCTCTTATATAGAGAGCTACAACACCATCTTTCACCATCTTTTTTCATCCCATACCCCTTCCCCAAGCCATGTCTTTGTAATTCCAACTGTCATAGTCCCCACCATTCACAATATTCTCAAGTTCCAAAAATGTAGTTTTTATATTTCTAGCATTGAAACAAACACAGATGATTATTTCTCCACTTCCTCTCCCGTTCCCTCAGTCACTGAAGATACTTCCTGGCAACTTGGCTCCAGACGCCCTCATGGAGAGTCCCACCCCTCATTGTGAACACCTGATTGACATCACTACTCAACCGTAACATATGAAGGGGAGGATACAGGTACAGATGGAGGGGACTGTGCGAACCGCGTGTGATCGGTGCAATTGGCCTGGGAAAGGTGTTCTGCAGAACCCATAGAGTGCATTTTATGTCGATTGTGACTGGCCAAGAAAGACAACAGTCGTTTTTTAGTTGAAGATTCAGTCTTTATTATTATTATTATTATTATTATTATTATTATTATTAATTTTTTGTTTAGTTCGGGCTGGCAAGCAGCTTAGCTGCCCGATTCAAGAGAGGGACCAAATTTACTGCTCAACATGCAGAAGAAAGGCTCAACTTTGAGCGACGTCATTTGTTTGCTTGTCTTTGTCCTCCGCTGGATTCTGAAAGCTTTATTTCAATAAGAGTCCCACAGTGTTCGTTGCTGGAGCCATTTCTTTTCAAATTTGTGCACCACTCACACCCACCCTCCCGACATATTGCTGGGTCACATATTGCTGGGTCACATAGTGCTGGGTCACATAGTGCTGGGTCACAATAGGAAAAGCCGTCAGCATACCGCCGCTACTGAAAAATGCTCCCATTTCATCAAATCATTGACGTTTCGACGCAAATGGGTCTTTCCCAAGTCCGTAATAAATAGGAAATCTGAACAATGAGGTGCATAAAGGTCATTTTAAATGAAAATCTTATTAGATAGGGGACATACGTTGTGTGTGAAATGTCCGTCGAAGAGGCAAAATCCACAGTGCAGTTTGTGTACAAAGTTGCAAAATAAAGAGCAAAGCAAAGGTCCTCAACTGATATCTCAGTTAAAGCACGCAGTCTGAAGCTTTAGCAGCTTTAGCTGACATTATAGCCTCTACATTGGCAATAAAAAAAACTGAAAATGCAAGTACTGTCAAGTATATTTTAAAAATAGTTGGCAATACACATTACCACATTCCTTTCTGCAGTACATCCAAACAGTTATCACATTATTTTTTCTTTTAAACAAATTACACTGGTGTAATTCCATCACAAAATATCACCCTTAAGAGCACAAGGAGTTACATTTTACATTTCTTCAAGAAAAAAATGTCACAAACACTTATGCTCTTTTTTCAGATGTCTGTCCAAAATATGATCAGCAAGGACTATCAGGAGAACTCTGCTACAAGAAACACTGCTAAATGTCTGGCTTACCACCTTTCATTCACTCCTTCAACTCAAATTCCACACCCATCTTAAAAAATAAGGGATGCTTGGTTGAATTGTCGGTTTATTCTTTTCAATTTGATGGCAATCAAGGAGACTTCCTACACAAATGACATAATTAAAGGATGCTTTCATTAAACACTTCCCACAACGAGTACATTTGTCAGACTCTTAACTTGTAGGAGTTGTCTTTTGGCCATGAAAAGGTTAAATGATGAATACGTTTAAAAGAGTTGTATAAATTTTCAGGTGGCTTTCATTTAAATGACTTTGGCCAAAAAGCACTTCCCATACTGAAAACATTTGTAAGGCTTTTTAGCTGTGTGAACACTCTGGTGGCATGTCAATTATATTTTCTATAAAAACACATCCCACACTGTAAACATGTAGGGGGCTACATCAGTGTGAAGCATCTTGTGTAAATTTAATCCACTCGTTTGGGACAAGCACTTTCCTTACAGAAAACATTTGTCAGGCTTTTTACCCAAGTGAATTCTCATAGGGCAAATTAAAAACTTGGGGGGAAAAAACACACCCCACAATAAATACATTTGTAGTATGAATGCGTATGAATTCTCTGGTGGATATTTAAATGAGATATTGTGGAAATGCACTTACCACACTAAGAGCATGTTTTGGGCTGTTCACTTGAATGAATTCTCAGGTGGCTACTTAAATTAGACATTTGAGCAAAGCACTTCCCACAATGAGTACATTTATAGGGCTTTTCACCTGTATGAATTCTCAGGTGTAGGTCTAAACTATATTTAGTATAAAAACATTTCTCACACTGTGTACACTTATGAGGCTTTTCACCTGTATGAATTTTTTTCTGGTGGATATTTAAAGGAGATACTGTGGAAAAGCACTTCCCACACTGTGCACACTTGAAAGGCTTTTCACCTGTATGAATTCTCAGGTGTGTTTGTAAAGAAGATTTTGCATTAAAACACTTCTCACACTGTATACACTTGTAAGGCTTTTCACCTGTATGGATTCTAAGATGTATATCTAAACTTGATTTTGTATAAAAACACTTCTCACATTGTACACACTTGTACAATTTTTCTCCTGTATGAACTTTCTGGTGGATATTTAAAGGAGATATTGTGGAGAAGCACTTCCCACACTGTGTACACCTGAAAGGCTTTTCACCTGTATGAATTCTCAGATGTGCATTTAAAGAAGATTTTGCAGTAAAACACTTCTCACACTGTGAACACTTATAAGGTTTTTCACCTGTATGAATTCTCATGTGTGTATTTAAGTGAAATGTTGTGGAAAAGCCCTTCCCACACTGAGTACATTTGTAGGGCTTTTCACCCGTGTGAATTCTATGGTGGATATTTAAATGAGATTTTTTGGCAAAGCATTTCCCACACTGAGAACATTTGTAGGGCTTTTCGCCTGTATGAATTCTCAGGTGTGTATTTAATGAAGATTTTGCATTAAAACACTTTTCACACTGCGTACACTTGTAAGGCTTTTCACCTGTATGTATTTTCAGGTGTGTATTTAAATGAAATATTGTGGAAAAGCCTTTCCCACACTGAGTACATGTGTAGGGCTTTTCACCTGTATGAATTCTCTGGTGGATATTTAAATGAGATTTCTTGGCAAAGCACTTCCCACACTCAGAACACTTGTAAGGCTTTTCACCCGTATGAATTCTCACATGTGTATTTAAAGAAGACTTTGCATTAAAGCACTTCTCACACTGTGTACACTTATAGGGCTTTTCACCTGTATGAATTCTCAGGTGTGTACTGAAATCAGATTTTGTTCGAAAACACTTCTCACACTGTGTACACTTGTATGGCTTTTCACCTGTTTGCATTTCACCTTCATTTGTAGGAACTGTCTTTTTTTGAAAGAAATTCAAAAGGCTTGCATTGTTACTTGAATTGATTCTGTGTTCAATTATCATATTGTTTCTCTGATTATTGACATGTTCGTTGCTACTATTTGTACTTTTCTGGACAATTCTGGTTACATTATTTTCGTCACAGTGATGATTTAAGTCCCCATATTGGGTCAGCAGGTCATGAGTTTCTTCATTTTTACAGTTTGGACTTGGCTCTCCTCCACATTGCCATTGCCGATCAGTCCAGTTAGTGTGACCAACACCAGCTCCATTCATCACAGTAT
Source organism: Anguilla rostrata (assembly GCF_018555375.3). Lineage (NCBI taxonomy): Eukaryota > Metazoa > Chordata > Actinopteri > Anguilliformes > Anguillidae > Anguilla > Anguilla rostrata. The sequence goes on from NC_057934.1 coordinate 70,594,955, forward strand.
TCATCAGATCACTCACTAAACTTTCACTGGATTCGCACTTCAATTGATCAGATTTCATATCAACAAACCTAATGTTCAAGTCACTGATGTGTTCAGCCTCCAGGTATCCTTCATCATCAGTCTCGGTTTTGATTTGGTCAGGATGCAGATAGGTTACATATCCCAGCTCTGTATGGTCGAGGCTCTCTGTCTTAATAAGATCCCCAGAGTGGGTGGAGCCCAGATCAGTTTCTGTTTTAATCAGTGGTGTGTGTGTGTGATGTACATCACTGACCCCGCTGTGTGCTGTAACACACTCTGGCTCCAGTGTGTTGAGTCCTGGTGCAGCACACTGGTCCACTCCACTGAGCTCTTCTTCTTTCTGTCTGATCCTGTGCTGCTCAGTGAGCTCTGGTAGTGTTGTCTCAGTGTCCTGTCTCAGACAGACTCCTGCCTGCATCATACTGCTGCTCAAAAGTGTGCAGAAGTGCAGCTCCTGGAGGGAAACAGGGAAAGGGATTAAGCCTTAATCAAACAGGTCCTACTGCAGCAGCTGACACATTCTTTACACTCTGATGTCCTGCAGATGCCTGACTGACCACAGGGGGGACCCTTGTGCCATCAGGCAGGGGTCAATTTGAAGTCCATTTTAACAACATTGGCTTAATTTCAAATGACTGTTAATTTCAAACTCCAAATAAAATAGAGAAAACCAGAAAACACCAGACCTTGTACAATGGCAATGCAGCTCAAAAAAATAAATAAATGTTGTCCACTAACAAATACTATGGGCCTGACTTACTGAAATTGACTCGAAGAAGATGACAGCAACATTACAAATAACAAAGGCTGAATTGTCGGAATGTACAGGAGCATTATCAAATGTTAATCTGCCATTAACTTCAGCAAAACACATGAAATGACTTGACATATTTGAACTTGCCACGTTCATAAGAAGTGCAATTCAAAGACAAACAATGACCGGCACCCAATCACAATTCCAGAAGGTTTCCTGTTCCAAAATTAGATTAAAATGTTTTCCAAGACAGCGAACAACCCTTAGGGTGCAAAGGGCTACCATTATTTCTACTACATTCACATTACCCTGGTCTAGCAAAGATAGTGATATCACAGTCCTAGCTTGCTATAAATATGTAGTGCTATGTAAATAACTTGGTTATACAGGGCTAACTTGAATGAAGCTACTACCCTAGCTAATATTAGCAAACTCACACCCATGCAAACATATAACCATAGAGGTGTACAGCAGGGCTGTGTCTGTTTTTGTTTTCATGCCAACTTCTGGTCTTCATTAGATATCCAGATATCCCATTTGACATTTAGCTGAATTTCTTGACAAGCTCTTGAATGACATCCAAAGGCCGTTCTGGTGTCCCTGTATGAAACGTTTTACTGTGGTCCAATCTACAGTTCAAGTGAACCAGTGTTTGTGTTTACGGCCAGTCAGCTCATTTAGCCCGGGTAATTGGTGGAACAAAACCTATACACACACCGGCCCTCCAGGATCGGAATTTCCCACCCCTGCCTCTGCAGCAGCTGAACCGTCTCTCTCAAAATGGCTAGTTCACGAAAATGAGCTGAAGTTGCTGAAAAAGTGTCTGATGCAAGAGCCGCGACCAGGAATGAAAAAACAGAATTGAAGATCACGTTTGTCCGTGTAAAGTGAAGTGCCCATAACATAGTTTAATTTCCCGTAGTACTAATGACAGTAGAGGGATGGCGAACTGGAAGTGGAGGTAGCTTTTAGGTTTGCTTATTTTAAAATAATCTTCGGGTGAGAATGGTTACACAAGCACTCATGAGCATTTCAATGTTATGCCAATAATCTAGCTAATGCTGCAATCGCAAAAATTGTTTTCTTGTTTTATCAATGGTTTATTTTACTAGCATTGTAGCTGCAGCGCTTGTCATTAGCATGTCAGATAGCGAATGCATCCAGCTAAGCTTCATAATATGTAATTATTTTCCAAAAGTAACATTACTTCGCTTCAATGGTACTTGGACATATGTCAATGTAGGCTATATAATCTGTAGCTATATATAGGTGAACGATGGCTTTATATTTGGTATTCGTTTTCTGTCGTCATTATATTAAGTTATATATGTTATGTTATAATTCAAAACCTGCGGAACAAAAACTAAGGGCTGTAAAAGAATCAAGATTACGATAAGAATAAAAATCTTACCCCGATTCGTTAATGACTCAACTGCTTCTAGTCAGTCGTTTCACTTGATGTAAGTTACACAGTAATGCGGCTCATTCTCGGTGGCGAATGATCCCATTTGTCATAAAGCTGTGTTTACCTGTAAGTATGACCAAAATCAGCCGTGCATGAGCAGTGTGAATCTAGAAGTGCACTGTGGCCGGAATGAGCCACAATGACTTCCAGTGAGGACGAGAGCATAAAATTCACAATAAAAGTTTTAACTGACTTTGGTTGTAGTATTGAACGCAATAAATGCCATCTGCGTATATAATACTGTTGGTTTTAAACATGATCACATTTCAACCACGTTTCTTTTTGCCATATTTGACTATAGATTGTGAGCTGTTAGATAAGGGTTTTCACCTAAATTAATTCTTAAATGGCTACCTAAATGAGATATTTGGAAAAAGCGTTTTTCCCATAATGAGTACATTTGTAGGGCCTCTTACCTCAATGAATTCTTAGGTGTGCATTTAAATCAGGTTTTGAAGCAAAATGTTTCTCACACGCAGTACATCTGTATGGCTTTTCACCTGTATGAATTTCACCTTCATGTCCATGCATAGTCTTCTTTTGATGGAAATTCAAAAGACCTAGGCTTTAATTTGAATGAATTGTCATGGATAGAATCATCTCATTTGTTCTGACAATGTGTATGTTTGTTGCTACTCTTTGTACTTTTCTAGACAATTCTAGTCTGATTATTCTCATTGTTTATGTTACAGTGATGATTCAAGTTTCCACAATTGGTAAGCAGATCAGGAATTTTTTTTTTTTTTTTTTTTTTACAGCTGGAATTCGGCTGGGTTTGGGATGCACTGACTTCCAGAACAAATCACCTCAATCAATGCTAGCATTTATTTTATATACAATTTTGTTACCTACTGCCGTCTTTAAAGAAGATGTTATCTCTGCAGGAATGTTTCACGTAACACCCGATTCTACCCATCATTGTCTTGATTGAAGACCACGATCACTAATCAGGTGTCATAATGCTGGGCTAAAACAAAAACTTGCACTCACACCAGCCCTTCTGGATAAGACTGGACACCCCTGATCTACGGCTTAAGATGCTACGTGAATTAGATGAGTTTCAGGCAAGACAATGGCCATAGAAATTATGGTTAGGGCTTAACGATCTACATCCATCCTTATTTGCAATATGAGGCATCGCAAATTTTCCTCAAAAAGTAGACAAGAAGAACCAATGTCACTCCACTTTCAAAAGCAATATCAAAAAATAACACACGTGTGATCCGAGATGTAGACATCCTCTGCACATAAGGAATTGACATTTAGGCCAAGTGAAAAAAAAAAAAAAAATTTAGAGGGCAAACACATCTTGGATTTGGTTAAAAGACGCTGGTATTTAAAAACTGTGCAGCAAAGCCAACAGAGGGACAATTAACAAGCATATTAAAATCAGCTACAATTAATACTCTGTCCACTTTAAGTATCACAGAGAATAAAAACCCAGCATAAGTATATTACACTTTTTGGGCCAGGAAAACATCTTGGCTCCTTTACCAGTATGCGTCGGGTCACTGTCCTGCTGTAAGGTAAAGCGTTTACCAATGAGTTTTGGGGCATTTGGTTGGATCGGAGCAGATGTTTCTGTACACTTCAGAATTCATTTTGCTGCTGCCATCAGCAGCCACATCATCAAGACAAGAGAGCCAGTTCCAGTGGCAGCCATACAAGCCATAACACTCTCTCCAGCATGCTTCACAGAAGGGGTGGGGGTGCTTTGGATTATGAGCAGTCCCTTTCTTTCTCCACACTTTCCTCTTTCCACCTCTTTGGTACAGGGTACTACGTGTCTCATCTCTCCATGAGATTTTGTTCCAGAACTCTAGTTTTGTTTTAATGTTCTTTTGAGCAAACTGTAACCTGGCCGTGCTCTTGCTTCCTGACAATGTATCAAACAGTGGACTTTGACACACCCAAAGTTTTGGCTGATCAACTCATTCAGATTGTCAGCCTTACGATGGCCCACATTACTGCCATTGACACTTACTTGGTTCTCATGTTGAGAGACTACGGCAACAGACTCCAAATGCCAATGGCACACCTAGAATAAACTCGACCTTTTTAAAAAAAAAAAAAAATCTTTTTTGTGCATGATCTAATGATTTAGACACAGCTCGTCAAGAAACAGCTCAGCAGCTAATAGCCAAATTAACTTTGCTTCCCTAAAATGGAGAAAATGTGTATGAAAAGATCTGGTATTTCAAAATGCATCTCCCAATATGGATACAATTACCCTCAAACTAAAGTTGACTATCTGCACTTTCAAGGTCCAAGGTTATCTTTATTGTCCCACTAGGGGAAATTCGTTTTGCAGCCAGGGTTCACATAAAGACAGAATACAAAAGGACAACATCACGACAACACCAACACAATTAAATCACTGAGCTAGTGCAGGGAAATGGAAATTCATACCAAGTACAAATGTGCAAGGGTAGTGCAAGTAATGCGGCCAGCGTGATATTTGCCATTAAGCACATCAACAGCACTTGGGATGAAGGAGACATGGAACAGTTCAGTCCTCCAAACAGGTGCCCTGTAACGACAGCCTGAGGTCAGAAACTCAAACTCCCTCTGGAGTGGAGGGTCCTGGCAGACCAGTATAGCATTAGCCCTCCTAAGGACCTGCCTGTTCTAAATGTCCAAAAGCCTGGCCTGACTTCCCCCCTGAGATCCTACTGGCCACCTTAACGAGACCTCGAAGTCTGTTCCTATTGGACACATCTAGGTTTCCAAACCAAGCAGTAATACAAAAGGTTAAAACAGATTAAATAAAACTTCTGTCATCAGCTCAGTACAAACGTTAAAAGAGTTACATTTTCTCAAGAAAAAAAGTCTTTGCTCGACCTTTTTAGAGGTAGTGTCAACATGGGATTCAAAGCACACATTGTTATCAAGAACAATACCCAAATATTTCTAGCTATCCACTAGGTCAATGTCAACACCTTTTAAAACGGTTTGCAGTTGACTTGGTGGTGACTTTCTGAAATCAATGTTCATGTCTTTCGTTTTTGACACATTTAGATGGAGGAAAGATGGACTGCATTTATATAGCGCTTTTATCCAAAGTGCTTTACAATTGATGCCTCTCATTCGCCAGAGCAGTTAAGGGTTAGGTGTCTTGCTCAAGGACACTTCGACACGCCCAGGGCGGGGTTTGAACCGGCAACCCTCCGACTGCCAGACAATCGATCTTACCTCCTGAGCTATGTCGCCCCTATAAGAAAGGAAAGACTCATCACACCAAGCCACAAAGTCATCCACCACCGGCCCATGATCCTATTCCTCCCCTTCAAGAAGGCTAACAATAACGGAATCATCAGCAAACTTCAAGTGTCTGTTTTATACGTGCTGCGACACTCATCAGTGTACATGATGTAAAGAAGGGGGGAGAGACAGCAACCTTGAGGGGAACCGGTGGATGAGTAGAGCTGGTTGGAAAGAGCACCGTTAACTCTCACACACTGACCTATCAGTTACAAAGCCCTTTATCCAAACAATCAGGTTAAGATCAAGTTTAAAATGGTATTGAATGCCGAAGAGAAATCAATAAATAAGAGTCTGGCATGAGTCTTGGGGCCCTCCAAATGCTGGTACAGAACCAGCCTCATATTAATTGTTTAACCTCATATTCATTGTTTTCTTTCAAATCCAACATACAAGAGTACATAGCCAAAACAACAAAAATTGTCACTGTCCCAAAACTTTGTATTGTACCTTGATCAGAGAATGCACAGTCAGTCAATGAGGCCAAATCCACACACAGTGCAATTCAGACACAACTTTGAAAAATAAAGAGCTAAACAAAGATTTTCAACTGCTACCACAGGGAGTGTCTGAAGTCTAATGATCCTCATAGCTGACATACATTTTAAAGCCTCTACATTGGCAGTTCAAGGAAAGGGTCAGTACTGCGAAGTTAATTATCAGAATACAAGTCTGCTATACACATTACCACGTTGCCTTCTACAACATGTCCACTTTGCGCATGGTTTATTTCAAACAAATTACACTGGTGTCAATGTAATCATCACAAAATATCACCCTTCAGTCTATAAGGAATTGCATTTTACATTTACAGGGAATTAAAATTACATTAATTTTTTTTTTTAAAGCACTCACAACACTTGCTGAAAAAGGGAAAATGGAATCCCAGTGTGTCGCAGTCATTGTGCTGTGATTTCAGATGTCCGTCCAAATTATGACCGGCAAGGAATATCACAAGAAAAACATGAAATTGCACAATTACAAAAATTACAAACAATGCAAAATGGTTGTCACCATATTTTATTCATCATTCAACAAGTAAATATACACAAAATAAGAATTTTTAAAGCACTGTCTTTAAAAAAAATGTGATGACTGAGTCATCAGGTTGTTCTAAATTTGCTGGATATCTGGAACGCTTCCTGTACAAATTGCATCATATAAAGGACGCTATCATGAAACGCTTCCCACAATGAGTACGGCTGACAGGGTCTTCACCTGAAGGAGTTGTCTTTTGGTCATGAAAATTAGATTTTTTTTTTTTTTTTTTTTTTTTTAAACACTGAGTACATTTGAAAGACTTCTCACCTGCAATACAGTGGAACAGGTACAGTGGATCTATATTTTTGTTCTTTAAGGAACCCTTTTCAAAAATTTACACAAAGTAGAATAATGGTCAATTTGGGCCATAATAAGTAGGTTTTACAAACAAAAAAGGCACAAATGAATTATATATGACTGGCTAGGAATGCAATTTTATGTACCTAGAGGGCACCACCCTTGTTTCAGACAATTTTTCATAACTTTTTTTCTGAGAATATGTATCAAGTTTAGATGGCAGTCATTTAAATGACTTACTCAAAAAGCACTTGGAAAAAACACTTCCCACACAAAACATCTGTTGGGCTTTTCACACGTTAATATTAGTTACCTTTTGTATAAAACACTTCCCACACTGTACATGTGTAGGGTTTTTCACCACCATGAAGCATCTACTGTAAATTCTTTAGAAAATACACCATCCCACACTAAGTACTCATGCAGGGCTTTTCACCAGTATGAATGCTCTGGTAGCAATTTAAATGGAATATTGTGGAAAAACATTTCCCACGCAGACAATCATGTTAGGGCTTTGCACCAGTATGATTCTTCTGATGGGTCTTTAAATTAGATATTTGGGAAAAGTACATCCCACAGTGAATACATTCGTAAGGCTTTTCACCTGTATGAATTCTCATGTGCGTTTTTAAATCAAATTTTTCATTAAAACACTTCCCGCACTGAGAACATTTGTAGGGCTTAACCCCTATATGAATTCTCAGGTGTCTACTTAAAGAAGATTTTGCAGTAAAACACTTCGGACACTGTGTACACTTGTACAGATTTTCACCTGAATGAATTTTCAAGTGTATTTTTAAACCAAATTTACTGCTAAAACGCTTCTCACAATGTGTACACCGGTTTAGCTTTTGACCTGTATGAATTCTGAGGTGGTCATTTAAATACGATTTGGTCTTAAAACACTTCTCACAGTTTGGACACTTGTAGGGTTTTTCATCTGTATGAATTCTCTGGTGGCAATTTAAATTAGCAATTCGGGGAAAACACTTGCCACACTGAATACATTTGTATGGCTTTTCACCTGTATGAATTCTCAGGTGGTCATTTAAATACCATTTGGTCTTAAAACACTTCTCACAGTATGGACACTTGTAGGGTTTTTCATCTGTATGACTTCTCTGGTGGCAATTTAAATTAGCAATTCGGGGAAAACACTTGCCACACTGAATACATTTGTATGGCATTTCACCTGTATGAATTCTCAGGTGATCATTTAAATACCATTTGGTCTTAAAACACTTCGCACATTTTGGACACTTGTAGGGTTTTTCATCTGTATGACTTCTCTGGTGGCAATTTAAATTAGCAATTCGGGGAAAACATTTGCCACACTGAATACATTTGTATGGCTTTTCACCTGTATGAATTTTCAGGTGCTCATTTAAATACCATTTGGTCTTAAAACACTTCTCACAGTATGGACACTTGTAGGGTTTTTCATCTGTATGAATTCTCTGGTGGCAATTTAAATTAGCAACTCGGGAAAAACACTTGCCACACTGAATACATTTGTATGGCTTTTCACCTGTATGAATTCTCAGGTGTGCCTTCAAAGAAGATTTTGAAGTAAAACACTTCTCACAATGTGTACAACGGTTTAGCTTTTGACCTGTATGAATTTTCAAGTGCTTATTTAAATCATATTTTTCACGAAAACACTTCCCGCACTGAGAACATTTGTAGGGCTTAACCCCTATATGAATTCTCAGGTGTCTACTTAAAGAAGATTTTGCAATAAAACACTTCTGACACTGTGTACACTTGTACAGATTTTCACCTGAATGAATTCTCAAGTGTATTTTTAAACCAAATTTAGTATTAAAACACTTCTCACAATGTGTACACCGGTATAGCTTTTGACCTGTATGAATTCTCAGGTGCTGAATTAAATACCATTTGGTCTTAAAACACTTATCACAGTATGGACACTTGTAGGGTTTTTCACCTGTATGATTTTTCTGGTGGCAATTTAAATTAGAAATTTGGGAAAAACACTTGCCACACTGAATACATTTGTATGGCTTTTCACCTGTATGAATTCTCAGGTGTGCCTTCAAAGAAGATTTTGAAGTAAAACACTTCTCACAATGTGTACACCGGTTTAGCTTTTGACCTGTATGAATTCTCAGGTGTTGATTTAAACCCCACTTGGCCTTAAAACACTTCTCACAGTATGGACACTTGTAGGGCTTTTCACCTGCATTAATTCTATTTTTTTGAAAAAAATTCAAAAGACCTGGCATTTTCCTAGAATTAACCACCATGGGTTCTATCATCACACTCATTCTCTGACAGGGTACATATATGCTGCTACCGTCTGAACATTTCTGGACAATCCAAATCTGATTATTTTCACTGTTTGCGTCACAGTGATGATTTAAGTCCCCATATTGGATCAGCAGATCATGAATTTCTTCTTTTTTACAGTTTGGATTTGGCTCTCCTGTATATTGCAGTGGTTTGGGCTCGTCTTCATGATCAAGACCAGCGCTGTTCATCACAGTATTCATGAGATCACTCACTAAACTTTCACTTGATTCACACTTCATTTTATCAGATTTCATATTAATATCCTGCAAGTCACTGATGTGTTCTGTCTTAAGGTATCCTCCATCATCAGTCTCTGTTTTGATTTGGTCAGGCTGCAGATGGGCTACACATCCCAGCTCTTTATCATCTATGTTCACAGTCTCAAAAAGATCTCCAGTGTGGGTGGAGCCCAGATCAGTTTCTGTTTTAATCAGTGATGTGTGTGTGTGGTGTACATCACTGACCCCGCTGTGTGCTGTAACACACTCTGGCTCCAGTGTGTTGAGTCCTGGTGCAGCACACTCTGTCTCTGACTCTGCCATGTGGACAGACTCCAGTCCACTGAGTTCCTCTTCTTTCTGTCTGGTCCTGTGCTGGTCAGTGAGCTCTGGTAGTGTTGTCTCAGTGTCCTGTCTCAGACAGACTCCTGCCTGCATCATACTGCTGCTCAAAGGTGTGCAGAAGTGCCGCTCCTGGAGGGAAACAGGGGAAGGGATTTAGCCTTAATCAAACAGGTCCTACTGCAGCAGCTGGCACCAGGGACCCTTAAATTATAGCATTTCGCGAGTTGGTATTGTAAAAGACAGTTAACCCGTGTTCATATAAATCCCTTGCCAGCTGCCTATGTGAGTATTGCTAGCTACTAAACCCATGGTAATGAGGAGCAAATGCTATATTACAAGATAAGTTACACGGGGCTTTCCGTTTCCCACTGTTTCTGTGAGTCCCAGACATAGACCGTATAAAAACAGGTCCCAAACGGCAGCGAGTTCGCGGTAGTTGGGGTTTACGGCCTGTAGCTAGATAACTGCTGAGGCGATTCGCCGCCCAATAACTACTTTCTTAGTAAACTCGCGCTGAAGTTTAGCATACTTACCCTATGCAGTAGTTCTCTTGAACTTCCCATTTCGACAGTTTCTTCATTTGGCGCCCATATTGTCGGAAAAGCACCCGCCTTCAACTTAAGTCGGCTTACCAGCCCGGCTTTCCACTGACCATAGTTGCAGTAGTCCTCCGCCTTGAAATGAGCACTGCACACCACGGTGTGCATCGACCCACCTTTCCAGTTCACCCTTTTCATCTTTACAAAATCTTCCCATTTCTTGGCCAAAATGACATCTTTTGGCCATTTGTGTACAGATGCGTCAGTGTGAGAAGAGTTTTTGCATCCTAATACCACACATGTGTGAACCATTTTACCTATCGTTACCGTCTTCTTCTTCTCCTCCTTCTCCTCCTTCTCCTCCTCCTCCTCTGCTGCTTCTTCTTCTTCTTGTAGGATTTCCGTCAGTTTTGACGCTTCGAGGCTTATTAGTGCCCTCCACTGGTCTATTAGTCAAACTCATAATTTTTAAAATAATACAAATAAAGTGAAGTAACAAATGAAAATAATAAATAAATAAATAACAATTTACTCAATAGATCCTCAACCTAAATCCGTGAAAATAATCCAGTAGGTAACAAAAATGCCACTGCTTTCTTTTAAATTAGTTCCCGATTCTTTATATCTTTATTCTTATTTTTATAATATTTATTCTTTATTTATTCTTTATACCAAGCAAAGTTTTAAAATAAAAAGAAGAAACTCCTAATTCTGAGGAATCTTTGAATAATACCCTCCTCTCTTTCGTATATTTCTTACATGTTATAATAACATGCTGAACTGTCTCAGGCAGTTGCAGTAGTTGAGCAGTTCGCGGTTTACTTTAATTTGTGGGGAATAATCCAGAGATTGTAAAAAAAAAAAAAAAAATCACAGTTGAAATGTTGCCCCATCCCTGCACTTCTCGGTAAATTGTATTCGTCCTAATACTGTAGCTTATTCTTCTGCCTAGTTTGGCTTTGCAGACGTTAGACCAGGATAGTGTTCATTGTTCTCGGCTAGAAATAGCTGTACAAACTAAGTAATTGTACCTTACTGAACCCGTGTTCAGCAGTTGTCTACGATCATGAAAATGCACTTTTGTACGTCGCTTTGGATAAAAGCGTCTGCCAAATGAATGTAATGTAATGTAATGACCAGAGACTGTAAAAAATAATGACTTGCTGAAACTGAACCAGAGACTGTAAAAAATATGGACAAAGCTACTGTGACGTCACCCATTGCCTCTCCGTGGGTCTGTAAAACACGTTTTGAAGCTCAATGGCGGGCGCGGCCATGTTCTCGATTTGGAGCCAAAACCATAGAGTTAAGCGGTCTTGTGATTTTTACAATGTGATTGACAGTCCGGTGCGGAAAAGCCCATCAACCTGAACGAACGATTGCAGAACGAACTTGAGGCTAGCTGACTGTCTGCCGTTATGTTTTAAAATATATGATCAAATGTTTACGGAGTTTAATTTCCATCCGTGACTGTACTGTGTCATGTAATCACGTTGTATGTATGACATTAATAATACAATTATGTTCAGTTATCTTCAATTTATGTTTCTCGGCAAAACGAATATGCTTAGCTAGCATATCAGCTTGCCAGTGAGCTAGGTAAGCTATCCGTGGTTAGCTCACGCATTAAGCAATATGAACTACAGGGGAGGAACATCGACTGCACTGATGGTCAATCAATCAGATATGTGTAGACTACTGGTGATTTGACTAGGCTAATTTTCATATAACTGTCTGGTAGACCTGCTGTTAACCAAGCAAGTTATCGTCGTAGGGTTTCGCCACAGTCAGTTAATGAGCCATTAACTGCTACTACTCCTTCGCCGTTTGTGGTGTTTACTTGCTGGGTGACGCTAGCTGACCGATCGTTCGCAAGTCACTTTTTACCGAATAAAAATCAACACTGTCAGCGGTGATTAACAAATCTACCAAGTATTTTAATAACTGATTTACAGGCGTGTAAATGTGACAACGCACTTTGAAGAGCAAGTTTTCCACCTGTTGCATAAAGACAAAAATAATGTACATTGAATTTCTAATTATTATTATTTTCTTGCTAGCTTCTAGCTTTGTCACATTCGTGCAGCATAGCCCAGGTAGACATTTACGGGATGTACACGACTGACAAGCCGTCAAACACGTTTGACAGATGGAATATTTGCCGGTTAGGGTTAGCTAGCTAGTCAAATGGCTTGGTAGCCGAAGTTGCGAACTGTTTTAGCATAGGCTACTGGACTACCACATATAGCAAATAAGCTTTCTGCCAACTAATTATTTGGTTAAGTGGGCTAAAGGAAATAGTAAAAATGACTTGGCTACCGCAAAACGTCAGAGGAGGATTATTTTATGGTCGTCTAGTGCAGCTGTAAATAGCACACGCTATAATGAAACCACTACAAAATGGGATGCCTGCATTTTCTGACTTCGCACAGGTGGACCGTGGTTGGAGCCGCAATGTCAAGGCCAAGAGACGCCACCTCCCACCCCAGTGACCACAGATTGTAGCCCCTACTGTAGCTCAGTCCTCTGCAGTAATCCGGAAGTGACGCAAGCTGTACCTCATTGGTCCAGAACAAATATTGGCACTGTGCCCAAATGACGCAATAAATCATGAAATCGACCCATGGACAGTCATAAGACGAATAAAATACACCTATTATGACTATTTGTTCTTGTGAGAAAAAATTATTGACTTTGTATTTTGATCGCATTTGTACCGTAGACTTACATGGAAACCGGATATGAAAACACCTATACTGGAGCCATCCGTAGTAGCGCTAGTGAGCAACCAGGAACTACAACACCAGGAAATGAGCTTCAAAAACGAAGTCTGGTTTTGGCCGCTTGAACTGAACTCGCGCCAACTTGCAACCCTGCGCGGTTACGTCAGTGCGGCTGTGTTAGCTCTGAAGTACGTAAAAGTGGATCGGCTGCTGCCCGTAGTTCAGTGCAGCCACTCGGTCAATCAGTCATTAATTGGTGTGCGCATATGAGTAGCGTGAAGACGCCACGGAAATGAAACAGTGACGTTTTGTCGACGTGTATTTCAGTAGCCTATATAAAATCAACCCGCTGGCGGGACGATTCAATTTCAAACCCTGAGTTGGCGGCTTTGTGAATTGTGCATTATTAACAAGGAACATCGCGGGAATAGAAATGGACTGTTTGAACGTTTCGCAGATTTTACCAAATTCTCCGAGAAAAACTAGGGGTCAAATCCAGGTAAACTCACGGTTTAACCTATATTAATGTCTGGACGTCATCTAGCTGGTTAAACCAGATTTTTGTCATTTACAGTAGGCTATTTGACGGCGAGCCTACAAAATGAAAATAATATCGCAATTGAAGTTTTTATATTTTAATTTGTTTTCCCTTTCTCCTCTTGAAGGTGATTTTCGGGCCAATGTTTTCAGGAAAGAGGTGAGAATCGTTTGCTAAATGGTTTACATTAGCTAACAATAGCCCAGTTTGGGTATGCATGAAACATTTTGCGCCAAATTATGCATTGCGGTTCTCAGACATTATTTTATAAATGTTAGCCAAAAGGCTAGTGTTAGCCTACCTTGTTTACTACGTGGTTAGTGAGAGTTTTTTATTGCTTAGCTTGACCTGTTTTCTGTACCTAATAATTCTGATAATGTTTTAAACTTTTTCAGCACGGAGTTGATGCGTAGGGTGCGCCGCTTCCAGATTGCACAGTACCAGTGTCTTGTGATCAAATACGCCAAAGATACCCGGTATTCCGACAATGACATGGCAACCCACGACAAGTGAGATTTTTATTTTATTTTATTTGCTTAAGATTTTTTATTTGTGTAACAAGATTCATTCAGTGAAGCCATCCGTCCACAAATAGGGGTTATAAAAAGACTAATAAAAGCGAATTCAAGTCTTTTGCATCCAGTATAATCGTTGGATTTCTCATTGCTTATACGTTAGAGCTAATTCATTCAGAATGAAAGATTCAGAAACATTTTTGATTTTAAAAATTTGACTTTGTGTATGTGGAATTTCCCAAACAGAATAAAAGTTAAAAATAACACTTACATGGATATTGTCGCATGACCAGATTTCAGTGCCTAGATTTCAAAATTTAACTAATTTCAGAAAAAAATCAGTTAGATTTTTCCAAAATGTTTTTTAAAAATTCCGTAATGTTTTTTTTTTTTTTTTTTTTTTCTGCAATTCCTACTTCTAATGTACAAGCCGTGTATATAAAGAAACAGTTCGGATTGAGACAATTTACATACAAAATTTAATTGGTGTTAATATACCAGAAGGAATAGCCTTAATTGCTGAACTTTATACTTAATTGGTAAAGACCAAGCGTACATAAAATTCTCATAACAGTCATCGACCAGATTAATCGAAAAGATCAGCCACAAAATGGATACCCTCCTCTTTCCAATTTTGCAAATATAAAGATCTCTTCTTGACTAATATTACCATTTTAAATTGATTTACGTGGTGTAAAAATTATGAGCAGAATTTCCATGTCAGAGGAGTTTTGCTAGAAGATAGAAAGATGAATTGGCAGCTTATTAATTGGACAACAAAAGTTGTAAACCTCCCACCTTTTGCAGAGCGTGTGGCATAAACTACACCACATTCAATGACCCCTCTTTTCAGATGGTGTCGCATGTTTTCCCAAGCACACATAACCAGTAAATCAGTAAAATTTTGCAGGTAGTGGGATAGAGCAGGGTAACCAGCTGTGGGGATTCCTCATGCTTTAGTTAAAAGGACTCTGCCTGAAGTGCTCAAATCTCTCTCAAAGAAATTCCCTGCAGCCCGGAGTCCTGTTTGCGTGCGTTCTTGCGGGATTTCCAGAACACGTCTCCTGTCTGTTCTGGCGCCACGATGGTGGAATGACCTCCCTGTGGAGGTCAGAACAGCTGAGACACTGTCCCATTTCAAACGACGACTGAAGACTCACCTCTTCAGGCTGCACCTCTCCCCATCCCTCCCTTCCCCCCTGTAAATGACTAAACTTAGGGTTGTAACTAGGCAGCTGTTTCGTAGGTGACTTAGGTGCATTAACTGTCTTAACGACTACTTGTATTTTTTCCATAGATTGCGTTGTTGCCGTTCTCGTTGTTAGTGTTAATCAGTTTAACCAGCAGGGTCCAAGTTGAACTATGCGGTTGTTCCCTGCACTTGGACCGGTACTTCTCTCTAGGGGTTTCGTCATACTTGTTCCTGGTTATGGTTATACACTTTGTTGTACGTCGCTCTGGATAAGAGCGTCTGCCAAATGCCTGTAATGTAATGTAATGTAAATTAAAACATGGAGGCTCGTGTGACCGATTTCTCCTGTCGTCTCCAGGTACACGATGGCAGCGGTGTCTGCGAGCCGCCTGAGCGACGTGTTAGCGTTGGCGCTGGACGCCGCGGTGATCGGAATCGACGAAGGGCAGTTCGTAAGTGTCGGGACAGGTCACACCCCGTTGGCTGCACCCTACCAGACAAGCTCCAGAAAATGCCAGGGGTTTACCGTGCAGGTTTTAGTTTATTATTCTTCCTGTACAGGCAAGCATTTGCCAACAGCACTGGCAATTTTTGAAAAAGACTTCTGTCTTCGTAGCACAGGGGCTTTTGTTCTAGCCCATATATATCGACTGGTTCACGTTAGGAAAAGTGCTTCTTCCACAATTTTAATTCTATATAGCATAATTCATTGTAAAATGAATGTGTTTTTGACATAATGTGGGCGTTAAAGACAAATAAAACGATTAAAAACATTTAACTGATCACGTTTCAAGAAATGAAAAGATGGTTGGAATGAATTCCATCATACACGGGGGGGACCCCAGGACCAGAGATAGGGACCCCTGCCAGAGAGGGTTAGTGTAGCTCCTTTTAGTTTGGGGTGACCGCAGATTGGGCAGGTACAGTGGAAGATTCCAGAAGCGTGGGGAAACTGATAGCTTATTCTCTCACAAGTTCCCAGACACGGTGGACTTCTGCGAGGACATGGCGAACCGCGGGAAGACCGTCATCGTGGCTGCGCTGGACGGAACTTTCCAGAGAAAGGTGGGGAAGGGTTTATCAGATTTTCCCAGTTTTTAAAAAAAATCTGATCTCCCCCCCCCCCCCCCCCGATTGTGGGACTGCAGCGCGATGACGCTCTCTTTCTCTGCAGCCCTTCGGGGACATCTTGGGCCTGGTGCCGTTGGCTGAGAGCGTGGTGAAGCTCAACGCCGTCTGCATGCATTGCTACAAGGAGGCCGCCTACACCAAGAGACTGGGGTCTGAGACCGAGGTGAGCTGGGTCACATGCGTACACGGGCACACGCACACCCAGACTCATGAACATACACAACAAAAAACACGTACTCGTGTGCATGCACACACACCCAAACTCATGAACATACACAAAAAAAACACGTACTCGTATGCACACGTACACCCAAACTTATGCGTGTGCAGACAAGCAACTCACTCACACACATGCACGCATACTCTACTGAATGAAATCCCCTTTTAAAAATATTTCAGCTATGCAGCGAAGTCCTTAATCCCATGTTCTTGAAAAAACGGATTTGTGTGACGGCATTCCCGGTTTTCCCGCGCGCAGGTGGAGGTGATCGGCGGGGCGGATAAGTACCACGCAGCCTGCCGGTCCTGCTACGGCGGCCTCGTGGCCGACAAGGAGAACAGCGCCCCCAAGAGGGAGGAGACGCCCCCGCACGCGTTGCCTGGGAAACAGCTGGACTCCAGCACTCCCCGAAAGCTGTTTGCCGCCCTGCACATCTGAGCACGCTCAGAAGAGGCACGTGTGGCGCAGACCTGGGCCTCGAATGCATTTGACGGACTTCATGTCATTAGATCGGAGGTGGTCAGTTCTGGGCCTGCAGAGTTGGGGTGTACGGTGGGTTTTTTCCCCACCAGTTACCCTCGTCCAATTCGCTGATTAGCTGTGTACATTAACACTGGTTAATAGTAAATTATGGACATAAAAACTTTGTAAAATTTGAGGCAGTGTACAGGGGAGTATGCAGACAGCTGTGTAAATTAGATTTTAAAACTTTTTAAAGAAATTTGTGTTTTAAAAACATGATTTATATTTCCACTGAATGGGGGCCATGCAGTTTCCCTTCTCACCACTAGACGGCAGTATGTTCAAAACATGGTTTTGATCTCTCTGGACTCCTTGGGTCAACAGCAGTGTGCTTAGCTGGAGTTTTAAAACCTCAGGTTCAAAACCCTTAAATCACAGATTTGCATTTAACTGAATCAGTTATCCAAATATGTGAAATAAGGACTAGCCATTCCACTTGTATGGTAGTTCTGTAGTCTAGGCCAGGGCACCTTTCTGGTCCTGGAGGACTGGGGGTGTATTTATGCTTTTCTTTCCACCAGTTGCCCTGGCTAAATCAGCGGATTGGCTGTACACTCCAACACTGGTTTGCTCACAGAACCGGTTGCAGTAAGGCGTTTCATATGGGGACAGAGGAACAGTCTTCCGTCATCGTTCACGCATCCGTCAAGAAATGCAGCTAAAGTGTCAGATGGCGTAAATGTTAGGGCCAAGTAATTAAGGCCAGAAGTTTGTATGTAAACCAGAAATGGATGCGGTGCTCCTGGCACACTCCTGGCTTACAGGTTTATACTCCAGATAAGCCTGCTGCAACTGGCCCAGTTTTAACACTTATTCACTTCACAGCTGAACTATTAACAATATAGTCGAGTGACCCATGTTAACCTTGTATAGTTAAGTGTTAATTAAAACTTATTTAAACTTGTTGATTTGTGGTTTTTAAGAAAATATTTAAGGGATCTGAAGATCATATTTGAAATGACAAATTTTAAACCTGTCAGCATTTTTCAAAAACCATTGGCTTGGATTTAAAGATGCTCACAAGTAGATTTTATTGTACAAGAGATTTTCTGGTGCCTGCTCATTACACTGGTTTCATTCTGTTTTAAGTACACTAGAATTATCAAATGAACACAGACCGTAATCACCATTTTAAGGAAGTCTTGAAGACCCTTCATTGTGGACCGGACATTATACTGAACACCGTACAAAGAACAAAAAATTTTAACCCTGTAATTGTTCCATACTGCAGATCATAATATTTCATTAAAAAAAAAAAAGTAAAGCCACCAGGTAATGTTAAACTGATTACCAACAACATTTCAAGTACATAAACACAAGACCTCTGACTCCATGCACAGCTTCCGAATTTGTGATTGACAGCGTACAAAAATTGCAATGAACAAATTTACAACATGCCACCTGCAAACTACAAATGTCTTAAGTTTTTCAACCCCAACGCATAAAAAAACAAAACAAATCCAACAAAATAAAAGTATTAAAACAAGAAAACAAAAACTGCCATTCCTTTAAAACAAAAACCGCAATATTCATGGCCCTTTTGCACCTGCAGTGTGACAGAACAGCGCCCTCTGTCCACCGTTATGGGGAATGCAGGCTGCAGGAGTGCCCCAAGAAAGCTGCAGTGTTTCAGCTCACAGAAGAGCTGAGAGCTTTGCCTAGTTTTGTTTGGACATGTACTGTGATTTAAAAAAACACCTGGCTACGATGCTAAACTGTACATCAGCATGTCTTTGGATTGTGGGAGGAAACCCTCGCAGACAGGGGGAGAACACGCACACTCCACACAGAAAGGCCCAGGCCGGGAATCACCCAGGACTTTCTTGTGAGGCAGCAGTGCTATCCAGGGTTATGCAGTTTTTTTTTTTTTTTAATTTGATGAAGACCCTGAGGGGTGGGGGGTTAGGGTTGAGTGTGTGATTGATTGATTGATTGAAATTCTTTTTTGATCATTAAAATACAAGTGGCCCCTTTAGCCAGAGATGCCCCAGATACAGAAATCATCAAAAGGATAAAAACACAATAAAGCCCAAAAGCTTATTTCCATTGTGGTCCTTTTGGGGGGGGGGGGTATGGACTATGGAGGGTGTTACAGGAGATTGCAGACCCCCGCGTGTACCCAGGATCTAAAGCAGCACTACATTGCAAAACTGATGTGTGTATATGACTGAGAGAGACTCAGTATGCAGAACTATGCTAACAGCCTTTGGAATGATTTTTGCGAGACACTGTGTTCAGCTCAAGCTGTACACTGCACTGCTATATCATATGGTACACATTCTTACAGACATGACTGATCTGCAGTACTTTATAGACCCTCTGCAGTCACCTTTTTCCTTGCGTTGAAAGTGTTCATAAAGCCACACGATAGGCGTGTTTTTCTTTTTTTCTTTTTTCAAACGTACAAACGGGGAACTAGTTAAAAAGTGCGAAACTGCCACAGGAGACCATGAAACTGTCAGACACTGAAGCAATGAGACCTGCCTACGAATCCAATCTCAAAATCTGAAAATACACCACAGTCCCCAATGGCTTCCATTTAAAAAGACGTTCCTTTGGGATTCCTAAAGCCACTTATCTCTACCTCAGTACTGAAATCTCATCTACATTTAAAGCATACAATCAAAGATACACTGAAAATAAAAACTTCACTTTGTGGTTGTGAAAACCCATAAATGCAAACAACGCTGTCCTATCAGATGATTTATCAGTGCTTTTCAGTGACACACCTGTGAATGCGCAACAACCTGCCCGTTTCATTACACCTTTGAAGAGTAGATCTTTTGGAATGCCCCCCCCCCCCAAAAAAAAAAAAAAATCCAAGTCAGTGTTTTAGAACTCCATTGCATTCAATTACCAGTAGTGAGTGTGACATCAGCATTACAGTGTTCAGTTAGGAACATTCTGATCACATACAGATCTTACACCTTAAAGGGTTAAATAAAAAAACATGACTGGTCGGAACAACAGCACCTGGTGAAAACCTGAGTGGAACACACACACGTGATAAGCTTGAATTATAGAATGAAAAAAGTTAAACGTTAAAGAAATACAACAAAACGTACAGTGTACGGACTAGCCCTGCCAGCAGAGTCCTTATTGGCTGCTTTTAAAGAAGCCCCTCCCCTCCACCGCATCTTGTGACCTCTCAGAAGACAGGCGCTGGGGGCTCGTACCCGGACTCTTCTTGGGGTTCAGGGTTGATGGTGAAGGGGGCCTGCTGGAATCTCTCCGGTGTGGTGCTGGGGTACATGGGCGGGGCGGAGTCTTCGTAGTTTTGGCCAAGGTTGGACACGCCCAGGAGGAATCTCCGCAGGGCAAAGAACACCAGAAGGCCCTGTATGGGGAAGGGGCAGCTGCAGGTGAGTTGCGTTTCCAACTGAGTCATTCAATACAAGACACAACTGAGCTCACTGTCTGAGGGAAAACACAACCAAGCTCATTGTCTGAGGGGAAAACACAACTGAGCTCACTGTCTGAGGGAAAACACAACCAAGCTCATTGTCTGAGGGGAAAACACAACTGAGCTCACTGAGGGGAAAACACAACCAAGCTCAATGTCACAGAGAAAAACACAACCAAGCTCATTGCCACAGGGAAAAACACAACCAAGCTCACTGTTTGAGAGGACAGCACAACTGAGCTCACTGTCTGAGGGAAAACACAACCAAGCTCACTGTCACAGGGAAAAACACAACCAAGCTCACTATCTGAGGGGAAAACACAACCAAGCTCACTGTCACAGGGAAAAACACAACCAAGCTCACTGTCACAGGGAAAAACACAACCAAGCTCACTGTTTGAGAGGAGAACACAACTGTAATGATTGACTACTTTCAATCAGTAGCCTATTTAAGACAATCAGGAAGCTGGGTGTATGGATGGTTTAGCCCATTAATGACTTAATGTGAGGGGCGTAACCATGTGGGGGCGTGTCACTGTGGGGAGGCGTGTCACCGTGGAGGGGGCATGTCACCGTGGGGGGGGGCATCATTGTGTGGCGGTGTGTCACTGTGGGGGGGGCATCATTGTGTGGGGGTGTGTCATTGGGGGGGGCTCATTGTGTGGGGCTGTGTCACTGGGGGGGGGCATCATCGTGTGGGAGCGTGTCACTGTGTGGGGGGGTGTCTCTGTGGTGGGGGGGTGTAGCATCGTGTGGGGGCGTGTCACTCACCCAGGAGAAGATGGAGAAGAAGGAGAAGGCAATGGCCGCCCGGGCAGCGGATACCGGTAAGTGCTCTGGGTGGGGCGTGAGTGACCACTGATGGGCCAGGACACAAAAGCACACAAACCACAGCCCCGCCCAGAGACCTGAAGAGGAAACGGGGGTGAGGGGGGGGGGGGGGGGTGGGAAGGAGAACGTGTAGAATTTGTACATGTCCAGACTGGGCCATTAACCTGTTACACAAATATAAACTATTTCCACTGGCACTACACACACA
Source organism: Anguilla rostrata (assembly GCF_018555375.3). Classification (NCBI taxonomy): domain Eukaryota; kingdom Metazoa; phylum Chordata; class Actinopteri; order Anguilliformes; family Anguillidae; genus Anguilla; species Anguilla rostrata. Next base: position 70,616,492 of record NC_057934.1, read on the forward strand.
CAACCACTTTGCAATTATGAAAGGCACCGACAAGGAGAGCAACTGGTTGCTTTGTGAATCAATTTTAAGACATTTTCACAGTTAAACTGTGATGCTCAGTCCAGTCAAACATTTCCCACGGCGCTGTTCTCTGTCAGGCTACCACACACACATGCAGGTCGCGGGAAAGCACAAGCTGGCTGCACCACATTTTTTCTGTCCACAAACTTCCTGCGTTGCACAGGAAGGCAGCACAGACAGGTTTTAAGCTGCTCAGTGATTCTCACCACGTCAGGCAGGCCGATGTACTCGGCACAGACGCGCCATTCACAGAATTCTGACTGAAGCGTCAGCACGAGATTAAGAATCAAACAAAAACATCCATTAACAACAGGAGCCCGCTGCTTTGAACTATAAACACATGGGACTGCAGTTATTATTGCCTAATCTTAATGTTTCCCATTATGTATATAAGTATATATGTTTTTTAGCAGATGCTTCTATTCATAGCATACAGTACAGGAATGCATACTTTTTTCCCCCCCCATACATGTAGTCTGCCGGGATTGAACCTCAGCCACACAACTATGACTTGCATTGTGTGGTTACTAGTATGTAAAAAACATGCATGTGTTTCATGTTGTCCTTTTATTATGACATTTCATGGAGACATTATCTGACAGAAGACTTGGCTAGGGGGGGGGGGGGGTCTTTATTATGACATCATAAATGTGATCATGTGAGGTGGGGGGCAGGGACTTTTATTATGGCATCACCAGTTTTGGGCGGCGTACGTGGAGCAGAGCCCTCACCGGAGAAGGCCATGTCGGCGATGACGATGTGCTTCCTCTCGTTGGCGTTGCTGATGTGGGGGAAGTAGGCGTCGATCACCAGGAAGGCCACGCACGCCAGGAAGCCCAGCACGCCCACGCCCACCGCGTATTGGCACGCCGTGCCGTTCTCGTTGAACATACACTTCGGCACGAAGCTGTGGATCGGGTTCACAAAGCCCTCGCCGGTGATGGTTCCAAACACCACGATGGCAAACAGCTGGGCCAGAAGATCAAGAAGATACTACTTAATTATTAAATTATTAAATACGAAAACAAAACACGCATGTAGAGATTGGAGACTGCAGTCTCACGAACGCCATAATAGATGAGGCCGGAGCCATAACTACCCATTCTGTAGTGAGAACATCAGTTGCAATTCATTTAGGAGGGGATTGTACAGTCTTTAATATTTTCTCTAATTTAAGCCTAATCTGGAAGAATATGTACAGAATTTACACCCTAAAATGACAATTACATGACTATATTAAAGGGAAAAAAGCACACCCCAACCCAGCACAGTCTCTTGACCAGTATTTTTAAGTCCTGGTTTTGTCCCTGGTTGGGGCAACAGTGAAACACATTTCACACAGATTGCTCTGCATGTGTACATTACATTACATTACAGGCATTTAGCAGACGCTCTTATCCAGAGCGACTTACACAACTTTTTACATAGCATTTTACATTGTATCCATTTATACAGCTGGATATATACTGAAGCAATGCAGGTTAAGTACCTTGCTCAAGGGTACAACGGCAGCGCCCTACCCGGGAATCGAACCTGCGACCTTTCGGTTACAAGCCCAGTTCCTTACCCACTGTGCTACACTCCATCCTGTGTATACCGCAGAGGTGCCAAACTCCAGTGGGCCGCAGTGACTGCAGGTATTTGTGGTTTCCTTTCAGTCACCAGCCAACCAAGGCCCTTGAGAACACAGTGCGTGGATTGGTCAGCCAATCAACGACGTCACTTAAGTGAATCACCTGTTTCACATTCTAACATTTGTTTGCCTTCATTGTGGAATACTGGAATTTTGCCGTTTCATGGTGTGAATTGTGATTTTTTATTTTCTTCTTCCTCTGTGCAAACACTGACCCGTGTGAATTAATGCACCGATCTCTGCTTTCCGTCACACACTCATTCTACCACATCAAAGCTCTCATTTTAGCTCCCAATCGCCTGTCACGCATTGAGCCACCAGTTTTAAGTTTTTCTCACACTGTATTTCATTCCTCCGCCAGCTAGATGGCGTTATAACCTCTTTGTCTAGTCCCTTCTCAAACAATTGCTGTAAAGAGGAGGGAGGAGGGGAGAGAGGAGGATATAGGAGGAGGGAGTAATAATCTCAGTGATAAAGTCATTGGCACTAATTGAGCACAGATGATGGTTGACAGCAAAGTTTACAAGTGACTGTCATGTGTTCGATTCGACTACATGGACATGCTGCAAGATTTTTTAATATTGTAGAGGGTCATAATAGGTTTTGTTTGAAGCAATGGAAAATGTCCATATTAAAAATTAGAGCAGTTATGTAACTTTTAACTGGCAAAGTTTTTTAAGTTATAAGAAATTAAATAAAATCATGATTCATCTAATTAACGAACCATGGTCTCCAATCAAGATTTTAAGTAGAATTTTGTGTCTTAGAGATGGGTTAAACAAAAACCTGCAGCCACACGGTTTTTATAAGTTTGGTCACCCCCTCTATGTGGATGTATTTTTATTTTCACTGCAGTGATACTCAATCCTTGTCCTGTAGACCCACAAATTACACTGCTTTTTGTTTATTTCCCCCTTGAAGATCAGCACCCAATTCAGACCCAAGAAACCCAGAAGACTCAGATTAACCTTGTAAACAACTGCTTTAACGGAGCAGTTGGTCCGCTACTCAACCGCTGAGTAACAACGAAAGCCAGCAGACCCTGAGGCTCTCCAGGACCAGGAGCGAGGACCACTGGCTCAAAGACATGCCTTTCGTAGCATTTAAGCTTCCGTCTATGTACACTTTCCTTCCTGGCTCTGCCCATATTAGATCAACTAATTGTTTGTATAAATGAAACTCTGTTACTTGACTGTGCCGTAAGAATGCCTACGGAAACCCCCCGAGGATAACCACTGAAACAAAAGCTTAAATCTCTACTGGTCACTTGGTGGAGACAAACTTGCGGCTCTATGGACAACGACGAAAAGGAAACGAACCAAGGATCGTTTCTAGGAAATTTAATAAATTAAAATGAAAGGTTTATTAGCCTATATAACCGTTGTAGAGACAGAAATTACCGCGGACCCAGAACAAGTGCAACTGTCAAATGTTTCGGTCAGTTGCAATCCATTTAGCTATTCAAGCTTGAACACACCAGAGTTTCGGTTGTATAAATTTGGTGTTAACGAGCACTTGGGGGAATTCACACAAAAACAGCACATCCTCTTTTGGTATCACGTGACAGACGATCAGAAAAGGTAATCAGTCGCGTGAAAGCCCGTAGCATAAGGTGAATTTCTTTAAAAATCACAAAGTAATCCATTATTATAGTTATTCCAAGCGAAGCCCACTAATGTAACCCACGAAACGTGCCACGTTATAGTGTAGATGGTCAAAATTCGTGGAATTACAGCGAAAACAATTCCCTGCCTGTCATTAGAAGTTAACGCTGAAACGCATCCTGTGTATAAAACCTGTATGGAGACCAGTGACGCGCAGGGTGATTCTCCTTGCGACCATAGGCTGTTTGCTATACTGTCCAATTAAACAACTCTGCGCGGTTTAGGCTGATAAATTTCGCCATCATCAAAATATTGTTTACTACTAGGCTAAACCTGTAAAAAAAATTTAAAGTGTGAATTGCGGGTGTCGACTCAAACACGATTCAATGATTGCTAATAAAATTTATCTAATGATCGCGACAGCTTTACCGAACTTGACCTGGGATATAACTGGGTAGCTAACAGAAGTTAGCTAAATGTTGGCGATGACAGGTTGCAAGTTCACTGATAATCCATGTAATTTGGCACGCAAGGCAGTCTACTACACCATTGGACAAATGCTCGTATTGCCTAAACTAACTTGCTAACTGACCAGCCAGTTTGCCAAATCCGAAATAAATAACGACCAATGTACAAACACGAGCACTGGTTTGTAAAATCACTGACGAACCCAGCGGGACGTCAGTAGACGTGACTGTAGCTGTCACTCACCCAGCTCAGAAGGCGCAGGATAGTCTGGGGCTGTTTTATGAAAGCCCAAAAGTCGAATTGACCTCCAGCCAGCGAGGCCCCGTACGCACTTGCCGCGCCACCGGTCTCCATGTTTTTTGCAGTGTCCCAATCTTACAAAGTCACAAACTTGGCACCGGGAGCGGACAGACGGGTCTCTGTAGCAGGATGGCAGTCGAGCGGCTTCAGCTCAAGTGACGTTAGCGAGCTAGCCAACTTCTGCAGCTTCCTGAATGTGCCCGACCCTCCCATCTCGGTGAGTGAAACGCGATTGTCGACCCGGCTAATATAACTCCAAGGACCATCGACAAGAGTAGCCGCTTATGTAAGAGAAATGAGACATCGGTTCACCTGTTCGTAAACGTAACGAACATTTTTTTTCCTAAAGTAAGATGTTATATTCAGAGGGAGCGTGGAAATGTTTTCAGAAAAAGTGCATTAACCCCGCGAGACGGAGACATCGAAGTAATTGGGGGATTTTCTCTTAAAATCCAATTGTTTTAAAACTCAAACTTGTCACGATAAACACATATTGAACTTTTATTCTTATTTTATTCCTTAAGTCTTCAATAATCATATTGTTTGTCATTGCGTGTGTCCATGTCTCCCTCTTTGGTGTGACAGCCTACAGAAGAAATCAGCTCTTGTGGTCTTTATAGCAGAGGCAGACATCATATTTGTAGCTATTGTCTCTATATCCTGTACTGCAGTGTTTGTGATATCCTCATGTTGAGTGTTCGAGCTGTTGCTGGATTTTCTACACATGCACGAGCAGGGTTCGAATTACGGGCGGAACTGGGGGGTCTGTTGCGCGGTTTTTTGAGAATGCAAAGGAAATAAACACGGCTCTCGCCTAAATCTAACATCGGTTTCCTCATTTTTGAACATAACACACTCGCGGGGAGATATTGTGACCGCGAGTGTGTTATGTTCAAGAATGAGGAAACCGATGTTAGATTTAGGCGAGAGCCATGTTTACTTTCCTTTGCATTCTCACAAAACCGCGCAACATAACATACGGTAGCGCATAAGGCACAAACAACTGAATGTATTATTCCTACATAACAATCACCAACTGAGAAGGTTTAATCATGCACAACAGAGTGATTATTTTTAACCCCCTGTTGAAGCATGTCTTTCCAGAAGCGAGCGGGTTGTCTGAAGATGACAACGCTCTGTCCCATGCTACATTTAAAGTTGCACCGTGCTTTTTGCGGAGTCTTGACAGAAACTTTGTTCATATGTCACAACATTTTCAGTCTCTCTGTCTCCACCACACACACACACACCTCCCCCTCAGTCTGACTTCCTCTCGAACGGCGTCAGCTGCCACTGCGGCTGTCTCGTTATTGGAAAATAACGTAGGCCTACTTCGGTGGTGGTTAGCATCACCACCCCCGTCGTACATTATTTTCCAATAATGAGACAGCCAGTCGTGGTTTATTCCTTACATAAATAGGCTAACTTTAATATGACGCCGTTGGCGCGCGAATGAGCATGTACTTCCGCTTACGCAGAGGATGTCAGTTGACTGGTCCTTCAATGTGGCCCAGAACGCATTCGTGTACACACTGCTAAAAGAATGTGGCCATATGCGACCCAGACCACCTCCACGTCCTCAATGCGTCTTGGTTGCATTCACACCTGTAGTTAGAGCTGTCCACTTGTGATCGGGTCCACTTGTGCAACAGGTCATAGTTGACTGCTGCACCTGCTGACCAGCCCTCTCTTCACTCTCTCTCCCGTTACAACTGTACAAAGAATATCCAGTAACTCACCTTCTCTTGCACATAGTGTTTATTTATTGGTTTATTGATTTTATTTATTGACTTTTGATTTATTTTATTTACCTATGCCGTCTTTTGCCATTTCTTATGTACTGTCGTGTCATACTGTATGTTGTACTGTACTGTACCTGTACTGTATGCGTCGTTTTGTGCTGACTGTGTTTTTTTACCTATTTACTGTTGCTGACGCCTCTTGGCCAGGTCATCATTGTAAATGAGAATTGGTTCTCAACTGATTTTACCTGGTTAAATAAAGGTCAAATAAAAAAATAAAATAAATCGGATCACCCAAGACCTATACGGTCTATGTCCAAGACGCATTTTAATGCCAGGTCTGAACAGGGCCTCAGGCAGGCAGTCAAACCGAAGGTCGTGCTCTCCTGCGAGAGTGGTGATACTAGCGGCTGTTTACAGAGGAAGATAATACACTTCAATCAAACAATACTGATGACAGTATGAAGGATTTCATGACAAGTGAAGTATTTTAAGCACTTTATTGTTAAAGTTTTTCTATTGGAGTATGAAAATGAAAACATTAACAAACTATTGTTACATAAATGCAAACCAAACTTTCGGACTTTCCAAAGCATATCCATACCTTACAATTATTTGATTTTATGTATTTGTTTACTGTACATCAAGTTTAGTGCTCAGCAGGATTACTCCTATGTTCAGATAACCCCACCCCCCTCTCTCTGTTTCTCTCTGTCTCTCTCTCCCACCCATCTCCATCTCTCTCTAGACGACGGTTACTGCTTCATCCATGCAGCTTATTTGAAGGGCTCTTTCTATCTCTGGCCATTCGTCCACAGACTCCTCTTCACCCTGTGAAGCAAAATTCTGTATTGAACCTCACAATGCTTATACTCAATAGTGACATCATAATATAGAGCTCTGGAATGAATCAATAATGACATTGCAATACAGAACTCTGTACTGATCCTGAACATGCTTATACTCAACAGTGACATCACAATATAGAGCTCTGGAATGAATCAACAGTGACATCACAATACAGAACTGTACTGAACTTCACCACACTCATATCACCTTTTCTGTGTAGTCTATGTTGGCGGCTTTAACCAGTTCCATATCTTCCATGTACTCCGACTCAACCTGGACAGGAGAAATGTGAATGCATACACTTTTCTATAATCAATAAATTTTGCTTAATATATCTTACACTTCAAAGGGTGCATTTCACTGTTATTTTATTAGCGCAGTGGTGTAGTTCTCTGGTGTTGTTGTGTGTATTTGTGTGGGGCAGCATAGTTGTGTGGTGTTGTTGTGTGGATTAGTGTAGTCGTGTGGTGCAGTTGTGTGGATTAGTGTAGTTGTGTGGTGCAGTTGTACGGATTAGTGTAGTCGTGCGGTGCAGTTGGGTGGATTAGTGTAGTTGTGTGGATTAGTGTAGTTGTGTGGTGTAGTTGTGTGGATTAGTGTAGTCGTGTGGTGCAGTTGTACGGATTAGTGTAGTTGTGTGGATTAGTGTAGTCGTGTGGTGCAGTTGTACGGAATAGTGTAGTTGTGTGGATTAGTGTAGTCGTGTGGTACAGTTGTATGGATTAGTGTAGTTGTGTGGTGTAGTTGTGTGGATTAGTGTAGTCGTGTGGTGCAGTTGTACGGATTAGTGTATTAGTGTAATTGTGTGGATTAGTGTAGTTGTGTGGTGCAGTTGTACGGATTAGTGTAGTTGTGTGGATTAGTGTAGTTGTGTGGTGCAGTTGTACGGATTAGTGTAGTTGTGTGGATTAGTGTAGTTGTGTGGTGCAGTTGTGCGGATTAGTGTAGTTGTGTGGATTAGTGTAGTCGTGTGGTGCAGTTGTACGGATTAGTGTAGTTGTGTGGATTAGTGTAGTTGTGTGGTGCAGTTGTGTGGATTAGTGTAATTGTGTGGATTAGTGTAATTGTGTGGTGCAGTTGTACGGATTAGTGTAATTGTGTGGTGCAGTTGTACGGATTAGTGTAGTTGTGTGGATTAGTGTAGTCGTGTGGTGCAGTTTTGCGGATTAGTGTAGTTGTGTGGATTAGTGTAATCGTGTGGTGCAGTTGTGTGGATTAGTGCAGTTGTGCGGATTAGTGTAGTTGTGTGGATTAGTGTAGTTGTGTGGTGCAGTTGTGCGGATTAGTGTAGACGAGTGGTGCAGTTGTGTGGATTAGTGTAGTCGAGTGGTGCAGTTGTGTGGATTAGTGTAGTCGAGTGGTGTAGTTGTGTGGATTAGTGTAGTTGTGTGGTGCAGTTGTGTGGATTAGTGTAGTTGTGTGGTGCAGTTGTATGGATTAGTGTAGTTGTGTGGATTAGTGTAATTGTGTGGTGCAGTTGTATGGATTAGTGTAGTTGTGTGGATTAGTGTAATTGTGTGCCTATGGAAAGGGACACATAAAAAAGAGAACAAAATTTCTCATCACCGGTTCCTCCTCTTCACTTTCCAAGCTGTCTGTTTCTGGGCTGATAAAGGTCGGGCTGTGGGAAAAATAAGACAACAATGGAACAGAAAAACTTTTCATGTGCAGCATTCACTATCGATGAGAAAACCCCCTGTGCAGGTGACAGTAGTATCCAAAGTCTAGAAGCTTCCGTCATTTAGATGAAAATAAAGATATACTTTTTATTGAACCCCATGGGGTAATTTATCCTCTGCATTTGACCCATCCTAGTTACTTAGGAGCAGTGGGCAGCCACAGTGCAGCGCCCGGGGACCAACTCCAGTTCTGAGGCCAGTGCCTTGGTCAAGGGCAACTGCAGGAGCGCACCTAACATGCATGCCTTTGAGTGTGGGAGGAAACCGGAGTCCCCAGAGTAAACCCACGCAAACACGGGGAGAACATGCAAACTCCGCACAGAGAGGATCCGGTAATGTGAACCCGGATTCGAACCCGGAAACTCCTTCTTGCGAGGCAACAGTGCTAACCACTATGCCACCGTGCCCGCCCTGTGTCATCTTAGGCTGCTGGGCGGACTTGTGTCATTCAGCATGAACCTCATGCTGACTTACACTCACGGCAGAACCCCCGCTGTCTATTTGGTTTAAAACAATGGCCGCATTCACGTCACTTGAACTACATCACAGGGCTGAATCTGGGCTCAGCCACTCATGTCTGAGGCCCCCACCCAATCAGCTGCCACAGACCTGAATCTGCCTCGTACATATGTCCTGAAAGGATCATGGCCCAAAGGCAGTGTACAGGTGAGTTACCTGGGCTTCATGGAGGAGAGTCTTCGCCCTGAAACGGAGCACACAGGTACAGTTCTTATTTACAAACCCACTGTCCAAATGTCGCCCCCCCCAAGCACTGGTCTAAGTGACAGGTAACAGCTGAAAGAACCCAAACATATTACTGTGGGCAATTCTGCAGTCTGTGCCAGAATCCAGGTGCTTAAGTTGAATATATGGATGAATTAAGGTAAGAATATTGAGAATTAGCTTCTCCATATCACCATGGTGATGAGATGAGGCAAACGGAGGTAGGCAGGTAAAGGTAAAGGGGCGACAGGTAAAGGTAAAAGGGAGCAGGTAAAGGCTAACGGGAAAAGGTAAAGGGGGGCAGGTAAAGTTTGGAGGGGGCATGTAAGGGTAAAGGGGGGGCAGGTAAAGGAGGGAAGGTAAAGGTTAAAGGGAACAGGTAAAGGTAAAGGGGGGCAGGTAAAGTTTGAAGGACGCATGTAAGGAGAAAGGGGGGGCAGGTAAAGGTTAAAGGGATCAGGTAAAGGTAATGGGGCAGGTAAACTCACTGTATATGGCTCCATACACACAGCAGCCTGTCAGCAGGCACAGCAGGAAGAGGAAGCAACTGAGAACCACAGCAAACACACCCGCAGAGACACCGGCTAGTGCTGGGGGAGGAAGGACACGATCACCATCATCATCATAACCTTCATCACCATCATCATCAGCACACCCTGTCATCACCATCATCATAACCTTCATCATCATCGCCATCATCATCAGCACAACTTCTGTCATCACCTTCATTATCATAACCATCATTGTCACTATCATCATCATCACCAGCACACCTTTCATCATAACCATAATAATCACTAGCACACCCTGTGTCATCATTTTCATCATTATAACCTTCATCATCATCATCAGCAGCACACCCCTTGCCACCGCCTTCATCATCAACACAACCTTCATCATCATCATCCATTATCTATACCTGCTTGTCCTGGTCAGGGTCGCTGGAGCCTGTCCCCATATTGGGCGAGAGGCGTAAATGCCATGTCACTGCACATCACCCGGTGAGGGTGTCTCCCACACTTAGGAGACGGCCTGGACCCCATTTTCTCTCCTGCACAGTCTCTGGCTCTAATTTCTACAACATGGCAGCACCGAAACTGCACTTCCGCGGCTTTAAAACACTTTCGCCAAGCCCACTGGAACGTCGGTTGGTGACATCACAGTCACTTTAGCAATATTTTTTTACTGTCTATGATACAATTACAAATTTTTAAATGTGCCATTTCATCTTTTATAACCTTTTACATTTTTCATTGGCATCATACTGCTGCAAATAATTTCATTATTATTAATAATATTATGACCTGTACTTTTTATGTGTGCAGTAGGCTACTTAGGGCGGCAGAGTATAATGGGTAGGGAACTGGTCTTGTAACCTAAAGGTGACCGGTTCAATTTCCAGGTGGGACACTGCCATTGCACCCTCAAGCAAGGTACTTAACCTTGCTGTATAAATGGATACACCGTGTAAGTTACTCTGGATAAGAGCATCTGCTAAATGCCTGTAATGTCATGCACAGATTAAATAATATAACAGAAATATGCTACTGCCACATGTAGTTGTAATAACCACACCATGCTCCTTTAACTAAGGGTTCCAAAGTGTTTGAAAAAAATAAATCTTACCGTTCTTGTCAATAAATAACTTTTCACTGTTGATGCTGTTCATTTCGTCAAAGCTGTCTGTCGCCACACAGTGGTAGAAGCCGGAACTGCTGGCGGTGACGGACTTCAGCAGTAGAGTCTGGCCATCTCCTTGGATGCTGTAGAAGTCCCCTCTCACATCCAAACCGGAGTCGTTCAGGAACCAGTGGTATCTGGGGAATGTCCCACGCTTCACTTCGCAATGGAGAGCGAGCTCAGCCACACCAGAGGAACTCCCCACGCGATTTGATGTCAGCTTTACAGTCCCATTTACAGCCACTGGGAGGAGAGACATGCGCACGCTATGTATCATTCATAGATAGGGCTGCCATTTTGTCTTGTATTTCAATGGCTGTCCTCCAGGGGTTGCCATTGGCATTTCAACGGCACAATCAAAGACCAATCATGCGACTGAGTTTCTAATTGCGACATTTATAAGAACAATTTGTTAATCTAATATGGGGAGAGCCAAGAAGGAAAGTGAACGTGTGAAAATTGCTGTCAATCATCGACTGTGCTTAATTAGTACCATTTACATTATCAGCTTAGACCACTGAGGTGGTGCAAATGGAATAAACATTTGAGAAGCGGCTCGACAAGATCGTAACCTCTATCTGGCAGAGGACTGAAGCACCAAGTGAGAAAACAAGGGGAGACAAAATCTTGGCCCAAGTCATAGAGGCATTCACTGTTCTAATTGACACAAGAATCTTCAAGTCTGTGACATCACAATAGTACTATGACATCACAATAGTAAATCCCAAAATAGCACAGTTGGCGTGAAGAGGTCGGAGACGATGGGGTTAATGAAGAGGAGGAGGTTTCGTATGAGAAGCCCACGTACCCACTTCCAGGGTCAGCGTGTCGCTGGTCACCGGCCTATCGCCATTGGCTGCCTCACAGCGCACCTCCCCCTCCTTTCGGTTCAGGGTGACGGGAACAGCGAGCGAGGCACTATGGGGGTCCCCCTCCCGAATGATCTGCCGTGCCCCGGTTTCATTGAGGAGCGTGAAGGTGAAGTTGACAGGTTTGGTCCCCTTGTCTGAACGGCAGGTCACACTGGCTACGTACCCATCATCCTCCTTATGTACTGTCAACGAGATTTTAGGTTTGGAAACGGAAACTGTTGGTGGGGAGAGGGGAAGAGGAAAAGTACAGGTTGTCAGAAATCCACCCGTCAAACAAACAAGCAAATAAATAAACAATCCTCAAAGTAAAAAATGGCTGTCAGGATAACCTTTGACCCTGATGAAGATATGGTCGCTGGAGGAGTAAATCTGAGTCTCATTCAGCTGATTTGTTGCCCGGCAGGAGTAGTTCCCAGCATCCTCTAGGGTTGCCTCTGTCACATACAGGCGGTTGCCACTGGACCGATGATGGGACATCCTGGTTGAATTTTCGTTGTGGGACCACTGGTAAGAGACGTGTGTGCCCGTCTTCACGGTGCATGTCAGGGTCAGGCCACGCCCCTCGAAGACCTCGGCCAATGGCGGATCTGACACAAGCTCCGCCCCTTCAACAGGCACTGTGGGAGTAGAAAGACGTGAGACCCAGGTCACCAGAAGGGGCCACTAGCATCAAGTGTAGGGGTCATGGAAAATTCAGGGGGACTTCAGGGAGTTAGTGAAGATGGGATATTTTGGAAAGGGGGTATGGGGGAATAGTCTTGGGAATTTGTACGTGCCTGCAACCCTGATTAGTTTCGTAAGATCAATATGAGATGGCTCCAGTGTGTAATGGCTTCTAACTACAGCTCTTATTAATGCTAACAGCATTTCAGGCCGATTTTACACTGAAACGGCGCTGTTCCAGACGTTGCCCCTGGACCGTGTGGCTGGCATTGGGCTGCGAGTGCTGGCTACTCACCGATCACTCTGAGGTAGTGGACATCGCTGACGGTGGAGGGCACGGCGGAGATGTTCTGCACGCTCGCCTTGCAGAAGAAGTTTCCGTCGTAGTCCGGCTTAGCCTGAAGAGTGAAGTTGGCGGCGTGGCCATCATAGGCCGTGTAGTCCCCGAATGCCTTGGCCTTGTTTTCCTGGTATAGCTCGTACAAGATGGCTTCCGTCTTCGGCGCATCAGGCACAAAGCAGGAAATGGTTTCAATTTCACCCGCCAGGGAAACATTCGGGGCGTGAAGGATCGGCTTCCCCAAAACTAAGCCCCCTTCAACAAGAACAATAAGAGTAATAATAATATTAAAAATAATACAAATAATAATAATAATAATAATTATTATTATTATTGTAATGTAAAGAAGAAGAAGCATATGAAGAAGAATGAGAAGGAGGAGGAGAAGAAGAAACTATACTGTCAAGAAACTAAACACTGTCAGGGAAATTAACTGCACATTCTCTTGACTAAAGAGCACAGAACAGGGATAGAAAGAGAGGATAATGAAGGCAATAAAGTGACTGATAGGGATGATAATGAAGACAGTAAATTGATGGATAGGGATGATAATGAAGGCAGTAAAGTGATGGATAGGGATGATAATGAAGGCAGTAAAGAGATGGAAAATGATGATAATGTAGGCAGTAAAGTGATGGATAGGGATGATAATGAGGGTAGTAAAGTGATGGATAGGGATGATAATGAAGGCAGTAAAGAGATGGATGATATAAGTGGCAGTAAAGTGATGGATAGGGATGATAATGAAGGCAGTAAAGAGATGGAAAATGATGATAATGAGGCAGTAAAGTGATGGATAGGGATGATAATGAGGGTAGTAAAGTGATGGATAGGGATGATAATGAAGGCAGTAAAGTGATGGATAGGGATGATAATTAAGGCAGTAAAGTGATGGATAGGGATGATAATGAAGGCAGGGCTAACAGTACTTACTTGTCACTGTAAACAGACTGCACAAACCTGTAAACAGAGAGTTTTTACTTCTACAATGCAGCAAATAGTAAAAACAGCAAAGCATTGCATTAATTCTGAGGCTCTGGAGGCCTTCTCAGTGTTGAGATATATAATACGTATACTGTATATGATAATGTAATATATACAGCAAGCTGAACAAAGCACACTAAACAGCTTTTAAAAAGTACAATGCCTGAACTCAATACGGACATGCATTACACACTTTTAGAACAAAAAAAAATATTTTTGAATTGCAAAACAAATGACTACATTTTCTCATGTTTATGTACTTTTGCCATTCACATTATGTGTTTTTGGTGGCCTCTCCCTCTGCCCATTATAGTAATTATTTGCGCAATAAACTTAAATAAAAACTGTTCACCAAAAGAAATAGCCATTTTGCATTTTCAAAGTTCCTCAGAAACACAGGCCAACCTTTCGGGCCAAGTTTAGTAGGTGACATCATGTAAATTTTGCGAGGTTCTTCCGTTTCTCTCTCCTGGTGTAAGGAAGATCCTGATTCTCTGTTGCTCACCCACTGTCACTGCGATGTGTCTGAGAGATCCCATCTTCAATCGGAGCCCAGGCCGGCAAAGGAGCTGATGTGGACTCTGGCTTTGACTGGAACCGGGAAACGGCAGCCACACTGGAGGTATTCCTCGTCTGGAACGTTTGAGGTGTGCCCCGCCAACCCCCAGAGACATTTGGGGCCGATATGTCTGTTGCCTGATATGAAACCCTCCACCCCCCAGCCCAGACACCAGGTTTCTAGCACAGATAGTGGACCCCCCTCCCTCCCCATCAGAGCCACGCCCTCCCACCTAACAGACAGACTGAAGCCATTTTAACTCTTCATGGCGTGAGATCAAACATACGTGATTAGAATGTTCTTAACTGAACATTTAAGGCAATCAATATCAGTAATTGAAAGCAATGGAGTTCTAGAACACTTAGAATGTAGAATTTTTGAGAGAAAAAAAAAACATTCCAAAAAAGAACCTACTCTTCAAAGGGCCAATGTGAAATGTGGAAGCCTAAAATCTGCCCGGAGACAGAGTGAAACACACAGTTTAACGTGGAGAGGAAAGGGCTTTTTTGTGAACAGCTTGGCAGTGACACCACTTTGACAGGATCAAACACGTTTGCCAATCAGGCGTGTGTGTGTGTGTGTGCATGTGTGTGTATGTGCACGTGCGTGTGTGTGTGTGTCTGTGCGCGTGTGTGTGTGTGTGTCTGTGCATGTATGTGTGTGAGTGTGTGTGTGTGTGTGTGTAGTGAGAGCATTGTTTTTCCTCAGGAATCCATTACATTACATTTATTTGGCAGACGCTTTTATCCAAAGCGATGTACAAAAATCCAAAAAGAAAAAAGAATCCCTGTTTAGTCTGCGTGTTGAAAGGTTGAAACCTTTAAGGTTTGTCTGGGGACGTAAACTAGTTCTTTCTTTCATTTTAACCATGTGTAGGTGAGATATTTCCGTTGCTGGGGAACGGCCAGGTGCAGAAAAAAGGGCACAGCTGAAGTGACCAGCGACAAACTTTATTGATGTTCATTCAATGAGTAACACTGCAGAGATCTCTCTCTCTCTCTCTCTCTCTCTCTCTCTGTCTCTCCATTTCCAGCTGGGTCCTGTTGGATTAAAAACAGATGACAGAGTGACAGTCGGATATTGGCATGCCCACAGCGATGGTCTCAGATGTGTATGTTTCAGTGCACATTTGACTTAGATAAAAGCAGTAAAAAAAAAAAGTGTGTTACCACATACCGGATCGTGCCGTTCAGGCGACTCCTCGATCACCTATGCCTGTGGCTGGAATGGCCGCACTGGACCTGCGGTTGATGATAGGGTTGCCAGGTTTAGAGCCGGACAACATGCACTGCTGGAAGCTTACTCGCAAACGGGTTGACCGGGGGGGAGGGGGGGGTTATGGGGATGCAAATTCTTAACAAAACAACAATAAATTTCATCCATTAATTACTCAGACTAGACATTATATTCTGGTCGTGATCACAAACCAGAGGAGTAGAAATAATTTGTGAAACCGGACGTTGCGGTTGAACACTGGACATCTGGCAACCCTGGTTGATGGTAAGGCGAGGGCCGAGGTGCCCTGTAATGGGGTTAATCTACGATGTGCTGGCGAATGCAGTCTGTGATGGATAATTAATGAGCGATAGCACCTTACCTGGCTAACAATTCTCCCAGACCGGTGAGTAAGGATGCACCAGCGCTAGCGTCGCTAATGCACTAGCGCCCGTTAACTATGCCACCCGAGAGTCAAAATACGAATCCTGAACACATTCAATTACATCCAACAAGCCCCAAGTAAAGAAAAATAAAACCGAGAGCGAGAAAGAGAGAAAGAAAGAGAGAGAGAAAGAGACCATTGCAAGGTGTACCGATTGGCAGGAAACATACCTGCGCCGCAGTCTGCTATCCAAACGCTCTGAAGGAGAGATGGGCAGGGTTACTACACACTGATTGGGTGAAGGGTGGGATTACTGCTCTCCGATTGGACGGTACAAACATGATTGTGTGGAGCATTATTGGATTACTCTTGGGCATGTTAAACACCCTAGATTGTCTCAGCAAGCATATAAAACCTTGTATCACAGAGCAGGATTACTGAGTTAGCTGGATAGCGGCGCTGAGTAAAACCCTGTATCACAGAGCAGGATTACTGAGTTAGCTGGATAACCGCACTGAGTAAAACCCTGTATCACAGAGCAGGATTACTGAGTTAGCTGGATAACTGCACAGAGTAAAACCCTGTATCACAGAGCAGGATTACTGAGTTAGCTGGATAACTGCACTGAGTAAAACCCTGTATCACAGAGCAGGATTACTGAGTTAGCTGGATAACCGCACTGAGTTTAAAAAAAAGGCTGTTCCGGGTTTTACTCTGCTCTGTGATACAGGGTTTTACTCTGTGCAGTTATCCAGCTAACTCAGTAATCCTGCTCTGTGATACAGGGTTTTACTCTGTGCAGTTATCCAGCTAACTCAGTAATCCTGCTCTGTGATACAGGGTTTTACTCTGTGCAGTTATCCAGCTAACTCAGTAATCCTGCTTTGTGATGGACAGATATTTGATGGAACTTGTGCTTGTTTATTAACAAAAGCAGAACTAGCTATCACAAGCTTACTAAACAGGTAAAGCTACAACCACGGTTACACACGTAACCAAACACAGCACACGCAACCATGTACCATGGACTAACTTGGACAACATGTGAACGACCAACAAACGTGGAGGCTCCACTGCCGTGAGTTAGCTGGATAACTGCACAGAGTAAAACCCTGTATCACAGAGCAGGATTACTGAGTTAGCTGGATAACCGCACTGAGTTTAAAAAAAAGGCTGTTCCGGGTTTTACTCTGCTCTGTGATACAGGGTTTTACTCTGTGCAGTTATCCAGCTAACTCAGTAATCCTGCTCTGTGATACAGGGTTTTACTCTGTGCAGTTATCCAGCTAACTCAGTAATCCTGCTCTGTGATACAGGGTTTTACTCTGTGCAGTTATCCAGCTAACTCAGTAATCCTGCTTTGTGATGGACAGATCACTGAGTTAGCTGGATAACCGCACTGAGTTTAAAAAAAAGGCTGTTCCGGGTTTTACTCTGCTCTGTGATACAGGGTTTTACTCTGTGCAGTTATCCAGCTAACTCAGTAATCCTGCTCTGTGATACAGGGTTTTACTCTGTGCAGTTATCCAGCTAACTCAGTAATCCTGCTCTGTGATACAGGGTTTTACTCTGTGCAGTTATCCAGCTAACTCAGTAATCCTGCTTTGTGATGGACAGATATTTGATGGAACTTGTGCTTGTTTATTAACAAAAGCAGAACTAGCTATCACAAGCTTACTAAACAGGTAAAGCTACAACCACGGTTACACACGTAACCAAACACAGCACACGCAACCATGTACCATGGACTAACTTGGACAACATGTGAACGACCAACAAACGTGGAGGCTCCACTGCCTGAGTTAGCTGGATAACTGCACAGAGTAAAACCCTGTATCACAGAGCAGGATTACTGAGTTAGCTGGATAACCGCACTGAGTTTAAAAAAAAGGCTGTTCCGGGTTTTACTCTGCTCTGTGATACAGGGTTTTACTCTGTGCAGTTATCCAGCTAACTCAGTAATCCTGCTCTGTGATACAGGGTTTTACTCTGTGCAGTTATCCAGCTAACTCAGTAATCCTGCTCTGTGATACAGGGTTTTACTCTGTGCAGTTATCCAGCTAACTCAGTAATCCTGCTTTGTGATGGACAGATATTTGATGGAACTTGTGCTTGTTTATTAACAAAAGCAGAACTAGCTATCACAAGCTTACTAAACAGGTAAAGCTACAACCACGGTTACACACGTAACCAAACACAGCACACGCAACCATGTACCATGGACTAACTTGGACAACATGTGAACGACCAACAAACGTGGAGGCTCCACTGCCGTCAGCCATCTTGCTAGCCATTCCGCTAGCTGGTGCTACAGTATGTACACAGTCGAATGCTTCACGGCAGAGAGCAGGGTTTGCATAGACGTACTTACTCTTGCTGAATGTGAAAATCCAACACACGCTTCCGACTAACACCAGCAGCAGGAAGCAGCAGAAAGCCACAGCGATGACCTCACTGGAGACCAGCCTCCGACCTGTAGGGGGGTGGGGGGGGTGGGGGGGAGCAGGGGGTGCGTCCTTAGAATCTGCGGCTTTTCAAGTCAGTTTAAATGCAGCGAGGAAAACCTCCCAAAATCTGGAACATGGTCTGAAGTAAAAAGAGCTGTTGGGTTTTACTCAGCGCAGTTATCCAGCTAACTCAGTGATCCTGCTTTATGAAACAGGGCCCAGGATTTCTGAGTTAGCTGGATAACTGCGCTGAGTAAAACTGGGCACTGCTCTCTTTATACTCGGACAGAAGGTGACCTGTCTTCTGTATGAACGCCGCTGGACTCGGGATCCAGGTGGTGTTGTCAAAGCTGTCCTTGGCCTGGCAGCGGTAGGACCCAGAGTTCCCGGCAGTGATGATGGGCAGGATGAGGGTGTGGCCTTCCTGGGTGATGATGTGAGAGGCCCCGCCCCCCTGCAGCAGGGTGTGGTTCAGGAACCAGGCGTACTCGGGGAAGGTTCCGTGACTCACGAGGCACCGGAGGGCCACGCCCACGGCTTCAGAGCCCGCGCTGTAGAGGTACTCCACATGCAGCTGTACAGCACCCCCTACAGGAACTGCAGACACAGTACACACATTATCATAAAACACACGAACACACGATTACATAAACCACACAAACACACCTTTGCATGAACCACACTAACACACTTTTAGATAAACCACAGAAACACACTTTTACATAAACCACAGAAACACACATTAACAAAAACCATATACACACACATGTGATACACATATAAACACACATAAAACACATGCACACGCACTATACACATGTACACACATACACACACACACACTCACACACAAACAGTTGCCATGGAGATGATGTCATCATCGCATCTCTCACCTACTTCCAGGTTGAGAGGTCGGCTGAGCAATTCCCGGTTATCGTGGTTACATCCTCCGCACCTCAGCAGGCCCAGGCTCTGCCCAATGCTGACAGGCACAGGGAACACGGCGCTCAGCGACTCTGTCGTCCTATTGGCCAGCGTGAGGTTGCCCTTGATGAGCCGAAACCGAACCGGTGGAGAGCCTCGGGCCGACCAGCATCTCACGTCGGCACGGTAACCCGACTCCTCCTTGGTCACCGAGAAGGAGATCTGTGGCTCCGACAGGAAAACTGTGCACACACAGACGCATTCGCTTTTATTGGTGTTTTTATTTTCAGTTTTTTGCACAGTGTTGGGTCAGTGTTTAGTTCAGCCAGTTTAGCCAACTTGAATGAATTGAAAAATGCCAACAATGGTCCATGGTTTTTCATCTGATATTTACAGCAGAGAGTACTGAGATACGTTCAAGTGCTGTGTGTGTGTGTGCGTGTGTGCATGAGTACTTGTGTGTGTGTGTGTGTGTGTGTGTATGTGTGCATGTGTATGCCTGTGTGTGTGTGTGTGTTAGTGTGTGTGTGTGTGCATGTGTATGCCTGTGTATGCCTGGTTGTGTGTGTGTGTGTGTGTGTGTGTGTGCGCATGTGTGCATGTGTGTGTGTGTGTGTGTGTGTTTGGGCAGCAGTGCGTATAATGGTTAGGAAACTCCTGAGCCAGAGGAGGAGAGTTTGATTCCCAGGTGGTGCACTGCTCTTGCACCCTTAAGCAGGGTACTCAACCTGCACTGCTTCAGTTGTAGAACCTGACTGTACATTCAAAGAATATAAACTGTGTGAGTTTCTCTCAACTGGCAGGAATTAGACATATTGAAAAACTATATATTAAATCCGTTTATTGTTTCTAATTGTCTTTTGCAGATACTCTTTTATAAAGAATAACACAGCTGGACAAAGCTGAAGAAATTCAGGATGAGCAACTCGGTCAGGGGTATAACAGCAGTGATTCACCTGGGAATTGAACTGGCAACCTCTGTGCTGCAGTTCCAGTTCCCTGACCATCAGATCGCCCTGCCGCCCCTTCCAGGGAATACCACAGCATTGTGGGTGTTCACCTTTGACCCTGACCTCCAGGTCCGAGCTGCTGGAGAAGCGCGAGTTTGTCATGTTGTTTCCCACGATGCAGTAGTACCAGCCGGCGTGTTGCTGGGAGACGGGGGTGATGACCAGCGTGGGCTCCCCCGGAGGGGTGGAGGGGGGGTACAGCTCCGTCCTGTTGAAGTACCAGCGATAGGACAGGTGGGACCCCATCTTCACCTGGCAGTGCAGAGAGAGCCTCTCCCCCTCCCAAACGACGGGGGGGTCGGGGTCCGATACCAGGTCGGCACCACTGACAGGAACTGGACCAGAGCACAGAGCACCAGAGCATGTAAATCAGCAGTGTACACACAAACACACACACACACACACGTATGTACGCATGCGCACTCACACTCGCGCGTGTGTACACTTGTGTAGACTTTACTCACTCACTACTTGAAAGGAGAGGTAGTTGCTGGAGAGGGGGTAGGAGCTGGGATCCCCCCCTGTCCTGGCTCTGCAGTGGTACATTCCGCCGGAGTCGGACCGAACCACCAGGGTGAAGTTAGCGGGGGGGGGTCCCTCCTGGGTCTGCACGGCCACGGGCCGGTCCCCCGGGCCTTTCAGCAGCTGGTAGGCCAGCGGCCGGGGAAGGCCCGGGACCTCGCAGTGGAACACGGCTCTCTTGTCCAGGTAGGCCCGGTCCGGCCCGCTCAGCACCGGCGCCTGCGCCGCCGACCTGCCTGCGCAAGGACAGGCGCGAATTCCCCCGCGGGACAGTCCGCACAGGGCGAGCCACAGATTCGGGCGGTGGCTGCTGTGAGATGGGCGGGGTCCGAAGTTCGAGCCGCGCTGCATCCAGAGCACGGCGGCAAAGACTGAAAACCCGCCAACACACAAACACAGAGACACACACACACACACAAACACAGAGACACAAACACACAAACACAGACACACACACACACACAAACACAGAGACACAAACACACAAACACAGACACACACACACACAAACACAGACACACAAACACAGAGACACAACACCACACCCAGCCAAGCACACACACAGCAACTCGAGCACCACCAACCAGAGAGCAGCGGAGAGCGGGCCACCAGCCTGGACCCAGACGCAGGTCTGCGGGTCCCCAGCCCTGGACCCGGAGAGCCGCAGGGTCTGCTGGGGTCCCCAGCCCTGGACCCGGAGAGCCGCAGGGTCTGCTGGGGTCCCCAGCCCTGGACCCGGAGAGCCGCAGGGTCTGCTGGGGTCCCCAGCCCTGGTACTGGGTCTGCTGGGGTCCCCAACCCTGGACCCGGAGAGCCACAGGGTCTGCTGGGGTCCCCAGCCCTGGTACTGGGTCTGCTGGGGTCCCCAACCCTGGACCCGGAGAGCCACAGGGTCTGCTGGGGTCCCCAACCCTGGTCCTGGAGACCCACAGGCTATGCTGGGGTCCCCAACCCTGGTCCTGGAGAGCCACAGGCTATGCTGGGGTCTCCAACCCTGGTCATGCTGAGCTACAGGGTATGCTAGTTTTGTTGCTGCTCAGCACTTAGTTGATAATACATTTTCCTATTCTATATAAAGTGCTTTTCCCATGCTCAAAGGACAGTTAATTCATCTCACCTGCTTTCTTGGGTCTGAGTAGGTTGCTGGTTTTCAGCTGAAGTTAAAAGCTGCTCATATTGTGGCTCTCCAGGACCAGGACATTACAGACAGTTAACCCAACTCACCCAGGGCTAACCCAACTCACCCAGAGCTAACCCACCTCAGTCAGATCTAATCCAGTTGACCCAGGATTAACCCAACTCACCCAGGACGGTGACCGGCCAGGAACACTGCCTTTGCTCCATCGTCTCTCTCCACTGCTATCTCATGGGCACAGAGCTTCTGCGTGTGCGTGCGTGTGTGTGTGGACGCATGCGTGAGTGAGAGTGGGCGTGCGCTTGTACATGTGTGTATGTGTGTGTGTGTGTGTGTAGACGCATGTGTGACTGAAAGTGGGCGTGTGCGTATTTGCGCATGTGCAAGTGTGCGCGCGTGTGTGTGAGTGCACGTGTGTGTTTCTGTGTGTATCTGTGCGGGGAGAGAGAAAGAGAAAGACACATAGAGAGAGAGAGAGAGAGAGGAAGGGGAGGGGAGGAGAGGTGCACAAACAGGCCCCTCCCTGCTGGGTGTGCAGGGAACAGATAGCAGAGACGAACCCTCCTCTGCCCTCCTCAACCCGCTGACTTGGGGCCAGAATCGGCCCGGGTCCGGCCTGGACTCGCTCGCCGTCCGGGCCCTTAACCCCCCCAGGGTTCCGTGTGGGGCTGGAGAGCTGCTGGTCTTCACTGTTAATCAGTCAGCAGAGTGTTTACACAGGCAACTCACCTCACCTCATTTTTGGGGATGGCCACTCTTCCCTGGTCCCTCCCTCTCCGCAGTGACATCATCATCTCTCCCTACGTCATTTAACTTTTCTGCCATGTCCGAAACGTGGCTCACTTGCCTACTGTTCAGTATGTAAGTTGAGTACACTTTATGAGCTTTTTCTCTATACGCAGTGTACTTGAAATCCCAGGGTGATGTACTAATTTCCAGGGTTTCGCTGAGTGTACCCAGTAGCACACTTTTCAGGAAGTAAACCACTTTTTTTAGGAGGAGGTCCCACAAAAATCGGAGAGGAAGAGGTGCGGCTTTTTCACTACGAGGGCAGGACATCTTACGACACTTCCGCAGTACCGTTAGAAAATGGTAGGGAATATTTTTTGTGTAATGCCCACTGTGTTCTAAAAAATATGCACTAAACAGTAGTCAGTTTGTTTAGTAGACTGCACATATTTTAGTAGTTAGGCGGCTGTTTTGGACACAGCCTTCCTTTCCTGAATCTTTTAAATGTTTTTGAAAATCTGAGCCAGAAACGTTGGAAAAGCTCTCAGTGGTTTGGTCTCTGCTTTGTAAATGACCATTATCTAGGGTTCATCAGGGCTCTAGTGTCAGCCTCCTCTGTGTGTGTGTGAGTGTGTGCGTGTGTATGAGTGTGTGTGTATGTGTGTGTGTGCGTGTTTGTGTGCATGTGTGCCTGTCTGTGTGTGTATAGAAGCATGTATGTGTGCATGTGACTAAGTGGCTGAGTGTTTTTAGTTCTTTTATTTAACAAATATAAACAATAATACATTATATGGCTTATATGCACATTTCAAAGAAGCACATTGTTTTAATAAAAATCTAATAAGGAAACACAATCAAAATCCATACACTGCCACTTTTAGACAAATAGTAAGTCGATTAAGATGGGAGAGATCAAACTGCAGAGAACTGCAGTAACACAATGAAACAGGAAGTAGCATATCCATGGTTTCCAACCCTGCTCCTGGAGATCTACCACCTCGTAGATCTTCACTCCAACCCTAACAAAGCACACCTCACTCAACAGCTAGAGCAGGGCTGCCCAGCCCTGTTCCTGGTGATCTACCATCCTGTAGGTTAATAGTCCATCCCTAACAAAGCACACCTCACTCAACAGCTAGAGCAGTGCTGCCCAGCCCTGTTCCTGGTGATCTACCATCCTGTAGGTTAATAGTCCAACCCTAACAAAGCACACCTCACTCAACAGCTGGCTGGCCAACCCTGTTTCTGGAGATCTACCGTCCTGTAGGTTTTCACCACGTATTATGGATCTTCCTTGTTCAGCGTAGCTTCAGATTGAAGCCACGTCAGTTGGCAGATGGAGATAGGTGGATCCACATGTTGATCTTACTTCCGCAAAAGGAAGTATGATCACTGAAGCATCCTCCAGGTGCCTCCTCACTCTTCCAAAGCATTTAACAGGTTGGAAGGTCCTTAAAGCTGGCGGCCCTCAATTGATTTCCGGGTCAGGCATGGACCGAAGAGAAAAGGATGGATGACATAAGCAGAGGTGGGTAGAGTAGCCAAAAACTGTACTCAAGTAAAAGTATTGTTACTTTAAAATAATAATGACTCAAGTAGAAGTAAAAGTAGTCATCCAAATAATTACTTGAGTAAGAGTAAGAAAGTATCTTGTGAAAAGACTACTCAAGTACTGAGTTACTTCATATAATCTGATTTAATGTTGAAATAAGCAGAGCAAGATGGACGTAAAAATCCAAA